>NC_070586.1:3071374-3098874 GCF_027409825.1 Scomber japonicus | reverse complement strand
AACAGACCCACAGACGGTTCATCCTCTGTGGGACTCTAAACTTTAAAGTCCAGTCTGGTTTAGCTCTCCTTGTGTGTGTGTGTGCGTGTGTGTGTGTGTGTGTGTGTGTGTGTGCGTGTGTGTGTGCGCGCGTGTGTGTGTGTGTGCGTGTGTGTGTGTGTGTGTGTAGGTGATCATCCTGATCGGTAACAAGGCCGACCTGGAGGCTCAGAGAGACGTGACGTACGAGGAGGCCAAACAGTTTGCTGAGGAGAACGGTGAGAGCGGTTTCTACAACCATATTATGCTTTGTCTTGTTTTGTTAGGGTTAGGGTTGCAAAGGGGTGGAAAATTACCGGGAAGTTTCCATGGGAAGTTAAGCTGGGGAATTTTGGAAATATTCCAAATTGGAAACTTTTCATGGGAATTGTGGGAATTTATGACAATTGAGGGTAATTTAGTGGAAAGGTATCATATCTAAGCAAAAAACAAAGTTAAGTTATAAGCGGTGATATTCAAGGAAGGAAAGAAAGGAGGAAGGAAGGAGGGTAAGAGGGAAGGAAGGAAGGAAGGAAGAAAGGAAGGAAGGACAGATGGAAGGAAGGAAGGAAGGAAGAAAGAAAGGAAGGAAGGACAGATGGAAGGAAAGAAGGGAGGAAGGAAGGAAGGAAGGAAAAAAGGAAGGACAGAAGGGTGGAAGGAAGGAAGGACAGAAAGAAGAAAGGAAGGAAGGACAGATGGAAGGAAGGAAGGAAAAAAGGAAGGACAGATGGAAGGAAGGAAGGAAGGAAGGAAAAAAGGAAGGACAGATGGAAGGAAGGAAGGAAGAAAGGAAAAAGGAAGGAAGGAAGAAAGAAAGGGAGGAAGGACAGATGGAAGGAAGGACAGAAGGAAGGAAGGAAAAAAGGAAGGAACAGAAGACGGGGAGGAAGGAAGGTAGCCCTCGGCGGGCCGGTTCTGGCCCATGGGCCGCATGTTTGACACCCCTGCTGTACATGAAACCTGATCCACAGTGCATGTAGGGGGCGTGGTCTCAGATAGCACAGTGCATGTAGGGGGCGTGGTCTCAGATAGCATAGATATTCAACTGTACTGCATGATATCTGGTTGTTTTAGTCAGGATTATACTAAAATATTATTTTACACAACTATATTTAAAGTTCCCTAATAAGAACATACCTTCAGTTTAGTAAATTCCCGGTTTATTCCTGTTTATTCTCGTTAATTCCCATGGAAAGTTTCCAAGTTTGAAAATTCCTGGAATTTTGCAACCCTAGTTAGGGTTGAGGTTGGGTTTATACGCTGCTGTTATGTTGCATATCTACGTTAGACTCAGTAAAAGCTCTTAAACTTGATCAGTGTGTGTAGAAATGCTCCTGAAGGTTTTTACATTCACTCATATTGTGGATCAGGTTTCATGTACAGCAGGGGGGTCAAACATGCGGCCCGTGGGCCAGAACCGGCCCGCCGAGAGGTCCAATCCGGCCCACTTTCCTTCCTGTCTTCTTTTCCTTCCTTCTGTCCTTCCTTCTGTCCTTCCTTTTTTCCTTCCTTCCTTCTGTCCTTCCTTCCTTCCTTCCATCTGTCCTTCCTCCCTTTCTTTCTTTCTTCCTTCCTTCCTTTTTCCTTTCTTCCTTCCTTCTTCCTTCCATCTGTCCTTCCTCCCTTTCTTCTTTCTGTCCTTCCTTCCTTCTATCTGTCCTTCCTTCCTTTCTTTCTTCCTTCCTTCCTTCCATCCATCTGTCCTTCGTCCCTTTCTTTCTTTCTTCCTTCCTTCCTTCCTTTTTCCTTTCTTCCTTCCTTCCATCTGTCCTTCCTTTTTTCCTTCCTTCCTTCCTTCCTTTCTTCTTTCTGTCCTTCCTTTTTTCCTTCCTTCCTTCCTTCCTTCCTTCCTTTTTTCCTTCCTTCCTTCCATCTGTCCTTCCTTTTTTCCTTTCTTTGTTCCTTCCTTCCCTTCTTATTTCCTTCTTTCCTTTCCTCCTTCCTTCCATCTTTTTAATGATCCGGCCCACATGAGATCAAATTGGGCTGCATGTGGCCCTTTAATGAAAATGAGTTTGACACCTCTGATGTACAGATATATTTGAGCCTTAAAGAGACAGAAGCTGCATAAAAGGACCAGTAGAAGATAAATAAGAAGTTTTTAACTGGTAATCATGTAAAGATATTCCAGTATATACACAGATTATATAAACACACAGCAGGAAATGTAAAGAATATGAGTCCTCTTTAAAGCTGGTATTCAAATAATGACAGAAACTCAAATATTTGCGTTGCGTGTTAGACCGGCACAAACAGACCAATGTAACCTGCTACCAGCTCATCTGGTACATTTAGGTTAACCTTCCTGTCGTCCTCCCGGGTCAAATTGACCCCGTCTGTTTTGACTGTTCCTTCTTTCCTTCCTTCCTTCAGTCTGTTCTTCCTCCTTCCTTCCTTCCTTCCTTCCATCTGTCCTTCCTTTTTTCCTTCCTTCCATCTGTCCTTCCTCCCTTTCTTTCATCCATCTGTCCTTCTTTCCTTCCTTCCTTCTTTCCTTCCTTCCTTCCTTCAGTCTGTTCTTCCTCCTTCCTTCCTTCCTTCCTTCCTCCCCTCCTTTATTTCCTTTCTTCATTTCTTTCTTTGTCCTTTTCTTCCTTCTTCCTTTGTCTTTTCCTCCCTTTCTTCTTTCTGTCCTCCCTTCCTTCCATCCATCTGTCCTTCCTTCCTTCCTTTCTTCCTTCCTTCCATCTGTCCTTCCTTTTTTCCTTCCTTCCATCTGTCCTTCCTCCCTTTCTTTCATCCATCTGTCCTTCCTTCCTTTCTTCCTTCTGTCCTTCCTTTTTTCCTTTCTTTCTTCCTTCCTTCCTTTCTTAATTTCTTTGTCCTTTCCTTCCTTCTTCCTTCGTCCCTCCCTCCTTCCTTCCTCCCTCCTTCCTTTGTCTTTTCCTTCCTTCCTTCCTTCCTTCCTCCTTTCCTTCCTTCCTCCCTTCTTTCCTTCCTTCCCTCTTACCCTCCTTCCTCCCCTCTTACCCTCCTTCCTCCCTTCCCTCTTACCCTCCTTCCTTCCTTCCTTTATTTCCTTTCTTCATTTCTTTCTTTGTCCTTTTCTTCCTTCTTCCTTCCTTCCTTTGTCTTTTCCTCCCTTTCTTCTTTCTGTCCTCCCTTCCTTCCATCCATCTGTCCTTCCTTCCTTCCTTTCTTCCTTCCTTCCATCTGTCCTTCCTCCCTTTTTTCCTTCCTTCCATCTGTCCTTCCTTTTTTCCTTCCTTCCATCTGTCCTTCCTCCCTTTCTTTCATCCATCTGTCCTTCCTTCCTTTCTTCCTTCTGTCCTTCCTTTTTTCCTTTCTTTCTTCCTTCCTTCCTTCCATCCATCTGTCCTTCCTTCCTTCCTTCCTTTCTTAATTTCTTTGTCCTTTCCTTCCTTCTTCCTTCCTCCCTCCCTCCTTCCTTCCTCCCTCCTTCCTTTGTCTTTTCCTTCCTTCCTTCCTCCTTTCCTTCCTTCCTCCCTTCTTTCCTTCCTTTCCTCTTACCCTCCTTCCTTCCTCCTTTCCTTCCTTCCTTCTTCTTTTCCTCTTTCCTTCTTCCTCACTCCCTTCCTTGACTGGAGGACAACAGGAGGGTTAAGTCATGTTATACTCACACTGCATTTCTATTTTAACAGATATTCATGTTTCCTGGTGGGTTATTCTGTCACATTAGGAGCCCACAGTACTTTATAAGGCTTCCTGGAGAAAGTGTTGAGTTTCATTCATGGAAGTGGAACATCCAATATGATTTAAGGAAATGGACATTATATTGAATTTATTAAGACAGCAGGGAGGAAGTGTTGAGTTTCTGTTAACGGGGCTCATTAGGAATAAAAGCCTGGTTCTCTCTTTGCCGCTGAGGTGAATAAAGAAGCGTTTACTGTCTGTCTAAACCTGAGACGTGGCTGACTGGTCTCTCTCTGCTTCTGTTGTTGGTCAGGTTTACTGTTTCTAGAGGCCAGCGCTAAAACGTAAGTACACCAACTCTCTTAACTCTTATCTTCCCAAAGGTGTTAGATAGATGGGGTTGAGGTCAGGATTCTTTGCAGGCCAAACTGGGAACACCATGAGCACAAAGTTACTGTCTATTACATCATCATGTTACGCTGTTGCTTTAAGATTCACCTTCACTGAAAGTTAACAACCCAAAGCTTCAGGCCAGAGTGTCCACAGACTTCTGGACTCTGTATTATTTCATAGATGGAGGGAAAATCTAATTAAGAATTCAGTTTAAACTTCTTTTCTGAGACGATAAATCTTGAATCTTAAATCTAACTTCTGATTTATTTATTTGTGTTTTGATTCATTTTGCTCCCTTCCTCCATCCTCCAGAGGGGAGAATGTGGAGGAGGCCTTCCTTGAGGCAGCAAAGAGGATTTACCAGAACATCCAGGACGGCAGTCTGGACCTGAACGCTGCCGAGTCAGGAGTCCAGCACAAGCCATCGGCGCCGCAGGGAGGCCGCCTCAACGCCGACAGCCAGCCGGCCAAAGAAGGCTGCAGCTGCTAACCACAGACAGAAACTACAGACCCGACAGACAGACGGACGGACAGAGACACAGACAGATTCACAGAGAACCCCTCTCCGCCTGGCACTAATATGCTTCTTCTATCCAGAGTGTGTCCAACAGGATTTAGCAGGATTACATCGATTTAATGCAGTGATCCAGTCCAACCACCTGTGGTCAAATCCAGACCTCAGACACCCACAGACCCATCTAGAAACCTTCAACTATCCAAACATCTGTGGTCTCATTCCAGCTCACTCACTAGTCCACTATACAGACCGCCATCAGCCTATATCCCCGCCCATTTGGCCCCAACCTCGGCCAATCCAGACCCTTCAAAACAGCAACAGGACAGCTGTCATCCCAGCAAGACTTGACTACTCTGGACCACCGTTGGCCCGGCTCAAGCAATAATTATATAAGTTTGGGACTACACCCACATGTCCCCAGAGACAAATTAAGGTAGTCCAATTTGGACCAGCCTACAGCCCAAATCTGGACTTCATCAAATTCAGTTCACCCCAGTTCCAAATCTAGCAATGGACAGATCCAGAACCCAACCATGAACATCTTTAGCCCACATTCCTGGCCCAAACCTAGGCCAATCCTGACTATTCCAGCCACTACAGGAAGACTAAAGACCTTTCTTCTCCACACCTGAGACACTGTTGGCCTGATTGAAACTCTAGCCTCAAATTTGCACCACCTTTGTCCCACATGCCAAAAGGCCAAATACGGATACAAGCCTCCAAATCTGGACTTCATTCACTAAAACAGGATCGTCTTTATTCACATGTGGACATCGCTATAGACGCTGGACTGCACTTCACCCCAGACCAAGGAATGTCCCTGATGTGAAGCATTAACAGCCCAGAATCAGAAATCTCTTGACCCTTTCCCTCAACCAGTCTGGGGCATGATCCTTACACGAGCAAGGGTAGTCTACATTTGGAAGTACCTGAACAGCCCAAACCTGGACTACATTGCACTGAAATTCGATCACCCTTGTTCTAAATCTGGACCTTGCCATGGACAGATCCAGAGGCCCAGTTTAATTCAGACTCTTCTAAACCCAGAGGAGGACAGTATTTACCCTTTCACCAAGATCAAACCCCTATTGTCAAGACTGGACTACCCACATGTGCCCAGGGACAAATCAAAGTATTGCACAATTTCGGACCAACTTTAAAGCCCAGAGATCTACTACACTTGATCCATCACAGCTCCAGATCTGTTGGTTCGACTCAAGTGAAGGTTTAACTCCCCTCATCCCAGATGCGATACACCCCTGTCTTTAGAGACCAAATTGCACTGAAATACGATCACCCTTGTTCTAAATCTGGACCTAGCCATGGACAGATCCAGAGGCCCAGTTTAATTCAGACTGTTCTAAACCCGGAGGAGGACAGTATTTACCCTTTCACCAAGATCAAACCCCTATTGTCAAGACTGGACTACCCACATGTGCCCAGGGACAAATCAAAGTATTGCACAATTTCGGACCAACTTAAAGCCCAGAGATCTACTACACTCAATCCATCACAGCTCCAGATCTGTTGGTTCGACTCAAGTGAAGGTTTAACTCCCCTCATCCCAGATGCGATACACCCCTGTCTTTAGAGACCAATTGCACTGAAATTCGATCACCCTTGTTCTAAATCTAATTCAGACTGTTCCAAACCCAGAGGAGGACAGTATTTACCCTTTCACCAAGATCAAACCCCTACTGTCAAGACTGGACTACCCACATGTGCCCAAGAAGCCCAGATATCTACTACACTCAATCCATCACAGCTCCAGATCTGTTGGTTCGACTCAAGTGAAGGTTTAACTCCCCTCATCCCAGACGTGATACACCCCTGTCTTTAGAGACCAATTGCACTGAAATTCGATCACCCTTGTTCTAAATCTAATTCAGACTGTTCCAAACCCAGAGGAGGACAGTATTTACCCTTTCACCAAGATCAAACCCCTATTGTCAAGACTGGACTACCCACATGTGCCCAGGGACAAATCAAAATAGATATCTACTACACTTGATCCATCACAGCTCCAGATCTGTTGGCTCGACTCAAGTGAAGGTTTAACTCCCCTCATCCCAGACGTGATACACCCCTGTCTTTAGAGACCAAATTGCACTGAAATACGATCACCCTTGTTCTAAATCTGGACCTTGCCATGGACAGATCCAGAGGCCCAGTTTAATTCAGACTGTTCTAAACCCGGAGGAGGACAGTATTTACCCTTTCACCAAGATCAAACCCCTATTGTCAAGACTGGACTACCCACATAATCGTACCACAGCTCCAGATCTGTTGGCTCGACTCAAGTGAAGGTTTAACTCCCCTCATCCCAGACATGATACACCCCTGTCTTTAGAGACCAATAAAAAAGGTACATGGCTTAATGTTGGACTGTCCTGTAGACCACATCTGGACTATACTTCACCAAAACACCACGCTTGTTCCAAATCGGACTTCAATCAAACCTTCAGATCGACACCACAGGGTCGAATTAAGAACAACCTCGGCTATACATCTAGATCATCTTTGCCATCGACTCTGACACACGCGCTCTTCACATGAATGTTTGGATTTATTTTTGTATTTTTGTTCCAACACGTCCTACATCTACCCCCTCACCGCCCCCTCCCTCAGGAAATCTGTTGTTATTCGTTCATTCTTTTCATCCCTTCCTCTGCTCAACTTCATGTCAGCTCCTCGTTTCACAGATTCTCAGTCGACACTCTTCAACAGGTGTGCTGAGCTTTTCTGAGCTTTCTGAGTTCTGATAGTTTGGTTTATTTATTCCTTCAGTGGTTTGTATGTGGATCACGACCTCGCTGCTGCATTTAAACCATGTTAATGTGGGTTTGTTAATGCTGATTGGAGTCTTTGAAACTTGGCGACTGTTAAAGCTGTTTGTTGTTTGCGTCTCTCTAAAAGGAGCTCTGGAGGCTTTTCACTATAATCTCACTGGTGTTTGAATTCGGTCCAGTCGCCTCAGAAGCAGGTTAAAGATCCGTTTACTCATCACAGTTAATACGACTAAGCCTCTGGAAGTAGTCACTGCGTCTGAAGTCTGCAGAAATACCCCCAAGAATGTAATTTATCCGAGCGGTTTATTGAGTTTATAAGACGTTGTGGAATCCAGGATTGTGGAGCTCGACCCCATATGAGCGGCGAGAAGTCAGGAAATGACCGCTTCTGCTCCTTTTTACTTTACAAGAATGCGATTATTAGAAAAAGCCTTAATATGCTTCACATGAACTGATTTGTATGATGTGTCATCTGATTATATATTTAAGGAATATCTCAAAAGGGACTCGGGTCTCTTTTATCACACGTTCGTAGACAGGATCCCCACGACTCCACACTTCACCTCGTTTTATTTTTAAAAGTCTAAACTATTTTAAGTAATGTTGTAATTTCTCGGCGACATGAAGGCGACATCGGTATTTATTGATAGTTCAGTTGAAGAGGGATGCAGCAACTGATTTGAAGGAGATGATGATGATGATGATGAAGAACAAATTGGACTGAACCAGAATGTCACTGCTAATTATTCTCATGATTATTTTTAAAACACAAATATATAAATGTTAACATATTTTCAATGTCACAGCTTCTCCTGGTTAGTAACTGATGCATATTTTTAATTTACAGTAACAAACTTAACATAATTCTGCTAAAATAAGGGGGCATAAAAGTATAAATAACACATTAAAATCAATAAATTACTACGTTTGATATCTTAAAGGTGCAATATGTAACAATTTTAGATTAAAACATTTCCAAATGAACTAAAATAATCAACAGAATGTGACGATAATATAAAAGTTTTGATGCCAAAGACGTCTGTGTGTTGTGTTGCAGAGATTAGTTAGCCTGTCCTGTAATACCACGTTGTACCTTAAGGGGGCGATAGTGAGTCGCTGTAGCGTCCGGTCCAACATGAGAGGAAGAAGAAGAAGAAGAAGTAGCGTTTCCTCTTCTGGGTTAATTTATTCAAGGAAACGTTAGCTCAGCGTTTTCATACTTAGCCAAAATCCTGCTTACTTAGTTTCGTAGCTAACGGAGCGATGATGATGATGCTCTATCAATGCAGCGCTAGTTTAGTGTTAGCTAACGTAACGGAAACTCCCAACTTTCTGCAGATAAACTCGACAATTTTAACATATTGCACCTTTAAAAAGAAGATTACGACTTTGAGCATATTGTTAAAAAAAAACGTATGTGCAACAAAATAAAGAAAAAAACCCGCTTCCCTTCGTTTAGCTTCGATTGCCCCCCGATGTCAATCTTTCTTCTAACTTCTACGTTCTATCGGCTCCATTTTTTAAATATGAAATAATTCGGAGGCGTAGAGTGAGACCTCTGCGTTATATAAACCAGCTCTGTCAGGTTCAACTCGGTCAGTCGGTCAAATTTTGTCCGTTTTAAAAGAAAAAAAGAAAAAAAAGAAAAAATCATTCCAGCGTTAACTTTTAGCTTCGAAACACAAACACATTAAAAAAAACCTGCAAAAATGTAGCTTCACTTTATTTTAACGCTCTCGAGAATACGTAAAAGTTGCATTAATTGGAAGAAAAACATCGTAAACAGCGTTTTGTGATGTTTAACACGGTGATTTCTGTTAATGCAGCGTTACCATTTAAAGCAGGGGGGTCAAACATGCGGCTCGTGGGCCAGAACCGGCCCGCCGAGGGGTCCGATCCGGCCCACTTTCCTTTCTGTGTTCTTTTCCTTCCTTCCTTCCTTCCCTTCTTTCTTCTGTTCTTCCATCCCTCCTTTCCTTCTTCATCCCTTCCTTTCTTCCCTCCTTACTCCCTCCTTCCTTCCCTCCTCCTTCCTCCCTCCTTTCCTTCCTTCCCTCCTCCCTTACTCCCTCCTTTCCTTCCCTTCCTTCTGTCCTTCCTGCCATATGTCCTTCCTACCTTCCTGTTTTCCTGTCTTCATTCATTCCTTCCTTCCTTCCTTCCTCCGTTTCTTCCTTCTTTCTTCTTCCGTCTCTTTCCTTCTTTCCCTTCTTATTTCCTTCCTTCCTTCCATCTGTCCTTCCTCCCTTTCTTCCATCTGTCCTTCCTCCCTTTCTTCCTCCATTTCTTCCATCTGTCCCTTCTTATTTCCTTTCTTCCTCCTCTCCTTCCCTCCTTCTTTTTAATGATCCGGCCCACATGAGATCATATTGGTCTGTATGTGGCCCTTGAATGAAAGTGAGTTTGACCCCCCTGATTTAAAGGAAGTACTGATTATCGCAGCCTTAACTTGATACGACTCTGCTCTCGTTTTCTCAGATTTACACTAAAAACACGACGTCTGTTCGTCTCCACGCTCGTTAAACACGACGTCTGTTCGTCTCCACGCTCGTTAAACACGACGTCTGTTCGTCTCCACGCTCGTTAAACACGACGTCTGTTCGTCTCCACGCTCGTTAAACACGACGTCTGTTCGTCTCCACGCTCGTTAAACTGCTTTAAACAGACCCTAACCCTACGAAGGGAAAGTCTGAGAAATGTTTCCGCTTCTCTAAAAAAAACGACAAAATCCAAGAAGCCACAAAAATGACTCTAATTGAAATGTTGAAGTTCAAATTAATATAAAGAAATTGATTGTACATTTTATAATTCTTCATATTTTACCATCTTAAAAATTAAAAAAGTTAAAGTTTGTCAGAAATGTGATTAATTATGATAAAAATCTAAAATTGTGACTTTTAACCTTCGTGTCGGCCTCCCGGCTGTTTTGACTGTTCCTTCCTTCCTTCCTTCCTTCCCTCCTTCCTCCCTCCCTTCCTCCTTTCCTTCCTCCCTCCTTTCCTTCCCTTCCTTCCTCCCTCCTTTCCTTCCTTGCTTCCTCCCTCCTTTCCCCTCCCTTCCCTTCCCCCTCCCTTCCTCCCTTCCTTCTTCGTCCCTCCCTCCTTTCCTTCCCTCCTCTTCCTTCCTCCCTTCCTTCGTCCCTCCCTTCCCTTCCCTCCCCTCCTCCCTCCCTCCCTTCTTCCTTTCCTTCCTTCCTTCTTCCTCCCTCCCTCCTTTCCTTTCCTTCCTCCATCCCTCCTTTCCTTCTCCCTTCCTTCTTCTTTCCTCCCTCCTTTCCTCCCTCCCTCCCTCCCTCCTTCCTTCCTTTACTCGAGGGTTCAGGGTCCGGCTCCTCTGTGGTGTTTTTTTGGTTTTGTGACGTCGTTTTCTCGTCCTGTTCGCTTCCATCGATCGGCGGTTCAGGTTCAGGTCGGCGAGTCTCTCTCTCTCTCTCTCTCTCTCTCGTGTACATATCCGGTCGAAGCGCGGAAAGTATTCTGAAGTTTTCCACCGAGTTTAAAAACCTGTTGCTTGTGTTTGTTTGTGTGTCCAGATGTTTCCACTCTGGAGTATCTGTCCACATCTGTCTGGACAGGGAGAGATCAGAGCTGCTTTTACTTCTTTCGTTGTCCTCTGATTGGTGGACAGCAGCCTTCTTCTTCAACTGTGATGCTTGATTTTATGAATGAAGCCCCCCCCTCACTGTACAAATACACAAAACTGAAGGTTTTTTTTTTTTTTTTTGGAGAAACATCCTGTTGCTTTTTTTCAACACGTATTAACCTGCACGCTGCATCGGCCAGTTGGGGGTGGGGGGAGGTGGTGGGGTCTTTTTATTTCTTTAAACTTTACTCTGAAATATTTTAATACGTTTCTAGGGACCAAAAAAAGTAAAAAAAAAAAAAAATTAAAAAAATCAACAAGGATTCAGTTTTATTGTGAGCGCCGCCTTAAAGTTTCCCCTCCGCCAAAATAAAAGCACACAAGCATTAAATTTAAAGAGAAACACTCAAAAGGAGAGGCGGTGTCGTCGCCCCCTAGTGGACAAAATAGTGAAATTCACAATTCTTGCAACGACAAAAAACTAAATTAATTAAACGATAAATGCTTGAAGATTTAATCGTAACACTGCTCGGCCTGACGGGGGCGCTGTGATCAGGCTGAACCCCCCCCGCCCCCCAGCTGGCTGTAACGTGCTCTGACCATCGTTTCTTTCTTTTTCTTTTTCTTTTTTTTCCTGTAATGTTTGTTGATTTTTTTTTTCTGTCTGCTAAAAGTAACAAATGTGCTTCTTTATGATTTGTTGACTATTTATATTCTAAATCTGTAATGATTTTCTTCGAGCTGTACCTCTCATTGTACGACCATGGGGATTCAGTAATTTGTAAATAAAGTATATATACTGTATATACTCTGACGGCTCGGCAGCAAGTTTGTCTGAATGGTCTGTTTATTTGTTTGTTTGGGTTTTTTTCTCCTTTATTTGAGTAGAAACGGAGCGAGGGATGACCTGCAGCAACGGTCCCTTAACAGAATCGAACCAGTGACAAACACCTCAACCACTCAGCTGCTGGATGGTTATAATCAGGGCTGGGAAATATGTTGATATCGTGATGTGAGACTAGATATCGAGGGTTAATGTCAAACAAACCGTAGCACCACTTCACACCACAGCAAAAAAATAAAAATAAGAAAGGAAAACCAATCAAAAAACGACAACACACTATCTCAGACCTCAGACCCACAGAGAGAAGAATAAAACATAATTAGTCATGATAAAATGCCCATTTCACTCACATCACCTAAAGATACCAGCAGTTAAAGCAGATTTATCAATAGGGTAAAATGCTTAAAAAGAGACACCACCACCACCTATATTTAAGTTATTGTGTCTTCAGTCCTGATTTCACTGTAATCTGTTAGTTGTTGCAATACCTGAACAGGACACTAGATGGCGCATTAAGCATTAGACTCTGCTGTGATTAAACATAACTTATTTAACTTCTTATTTTAATAATGAGATGTTCCTCAAATTAACTGTAATAGTCAAAATTACTTCCATCATTTCTTATCCTACATTTAAATTTTCTACACTTCATATTTATGTCTTTTATAAAGTCTTTTTAACACTTTACAATATTAACAACAGGATGTGGTGAAACAGCTGCAGAAATAGCTCATCAATGCTAACTCTGCTAAAAACAACTTAGCTTCATGCTATTGTCCTGATGGCTGCAGCTACTTTAGTGTTTGCATTTATTCAGAGATGTTTTAAGTCTCGTTGTCCTCAATGTTTCAGTGCTGACACTTTAAATGAGCAAACAGAAAAAGCAACAAAAGGAATAACTCACACTGCATCCGGCTAGCATCCGGCTAGCATAGCAGCAGCGGGATTAGCTCCGGGTCTCAGCTCCGGTCCGGTCCAAACTGCTTCTTCCTCTCTTCTAGTTAAAGTCTTGTCAAATTAAGTTTTTGCAAAGAAATAACCAAATAATAATCTTCTTTAATTTCCGCGGCTCCACTTTAACGTCATCTCCTGAAACTACAGCTGACGGGAGGACGTGAATGACAGCCGGAAGTGTACAATCACAGTAGATAATAATTCGCTGCCAATCAAAGTGGGCGTGTCCGGTGCGCTTCGCGGGGAAACTGAAGGTAGCCAATCAGAGAGCAGCTTCAGGTCATGTGGTTTGAGGTTGGCGCCGCGCAAACAGGAAGTACATAAAGAAATTAATAAAATACGATTTGGAATTGATTCATAATGAATGCTGAGAGACTAACAGGCGCAGTTTACAAGAAAATACTTTTTATTGAATAATTATTTAGTATTATCTAATTAACTTATATTTAATATGTTTACTTTATCTAGATATTTAGGGGGGCGGAGCCTCAGCGGCATTATCTCCCGCCTCCTTAAGATTAACTGACTAGTTTAGTTTATCGTAATATGGTGATACGGCAGAAGAGTCTTTTCCTGCTTTTAAAGGCTGAATTACAGTAAAATGATGTTATTTTGTTCTAGCTGTTTTACCTTTTACCCAAATGACTGATTATTATTGATCAGAAGTCCCACAGTGTAAATATGTGATCAAATTGGACTGTATGTGGCCCTTGAATGAAAATGAGTTTGACTCCTCTGCTCTAATGTATCTCAACACGTAGACTCATAACGAGACTAAAACACATTTTAATGGACTTAGACCAATCCTAAAAAAAATGACACTAAAGTCATGTGACACTATTTTTTTTTTTTACTTAAGACACAAACGTTTTTCATCTCCAAACATTATCATAAAACAAGTTATAAAGTTGTTGTTTTTTTACTCCAAAGTTGATTTATTCACATCATAATCTGTTGCTTTTTAATGTTGTAATATTTAAGGCTTCATATTTAACATATAACATAAATCATAGTAGAGCAGTGTGTTGAAAGGACCAGTTCATGACGTTTGAAGTGTTTTAAAGCAGCAGTCAGATGTTCATATGAAGAGTTACGAGGTTTTATTCTTCCTGTTTATACTGAAGGCATCTAAAGACTGTTCCTTCCTTCCTTCCTCCCTCCCTCCTTGTCCCCCCCCCCCCCACCTTCCTTCTTTCCTCTGTCCTTCCTTCCTTCCTCCCTCCCTCCTTGTCTCCCCCCCCCCCCACCTCCCTTCTTTCCACCGTCCTTCCTTCCTCTCTCCTTCCTCCCTCCATCCCCCTCCCTCCCTCCCTCCCTCCCTCCCTTCCTTCCTTTCTCCCTCCTTTCCTTCCTGCTTCCTTCCTTCCTTCCTCCCTCCCTTCTCTCCTTAATTCCTTCCTCCTGTCTTTCCTTGACCCGAGGACAACAGGAGGAATAAATGACAGCTGCTGCTTTAAAACCAGCCTGAAACACAGTGAACTGCTCCTTTAAAGTTTAATATTCAATAACAGAAATAAACAGTTGTAAAGTCTCCGTTCTGAGTTTCAGGTCACAACTTTCCTCCGGTGTGACGTTCAACAAAAACCCTGTGATGATGTCATCCCGAGTCCGCTGACATCATCACAGCTCACAGTTCTGATTGGCCGGCGCGGGCTGTGACATCACGACGTCGCCGCCCTGCTCTTGGAGGCGGGCTCCGTCTCCTGCTCGTACTCGATCTCAACGTACGCTCGCTTCTTCCTCGCCGCCGAGCCGTTGGCGGGAGATTTGCCTTTAGACCTGGAGGCCTTCGTCTCCACCTCCATCTCCTCCTCATCCTCACTGGACTCCTCCTCTTCATCCTCCTCTTCCTCGTCGCTGCTCGTCCTCAGTTTGTTCATTTCCTGAGAAAAGAGACGAAAAATGGTCAAGAAAACTTTAAAACGAACCAAACAGCAAAATAAACTCTGAGCCTTGTTTTTAATCTACTCTACGCTGTAAGAAGTGAGGCAGGTTTGTTGTATTTAATATAGGGCTGGCAGCGTTAACGTGTTAATAGCGATTAGATTAATGCAATCCATAACACGTTCATTTTTTTAATCGCATTTTAATGTTGCAAGCCTTTTTGTCCCTTCTCCTCCCCCGTAGACGGCTCCTCTAGCTGTAGCGCTATGCTTTGAAGTGGCCTCCTGCAGTAAACCTACCGCGCTGATGGAAAGTAAGAGAGCTACTGGACTTTTGAACGGCTTGTTTAACTTTAACCCTCGTGTCGTCCTCCCGGGTCAAATTGACCCCGTCTTATTCTTCTTTCCTCCCTTCCTTCCTTCCGTCTGTCTGTACTTCCTCCATCCCCCTTTCTTCCCACCTTCTTTCCTTCCCTCCTTTCTCCGTCCTTTCCTTCCTTCCTTCCTTCCTTTCTCCCTCCATCCTTCTTTCCTTTCTCTCTCCTTTCCTTCCTTCCTTCTTTTCCTTTCTCCCTCCCTCCTACCTCCCTTCCTTTCCTATCCTCCCTTCCTTCCTCCCTCCTTTCCTTCCATCTTCCTTCCTTCATTTCATTTCCTTCCTCTTCTTTCTTTCCCTCCTACCTTCTTTCCTTTCCCATCTTCGTCCCTCCTTTCCTCCCTCCTTCCTTCCTTTTTCCTTCCTCCCTTCCTCTCTCCTTTCCTTCCTTCTTTCCTTTCCTTTCCTCCCTTTCTCCCTCCTTTCCTTCCTTCCTCCATCCCTCCCTTCCTTTCTTGACTCAAGGACAACAGGAGGGTTCAAGTCAAAAGTAAAATGCAACCTGTGTCAAACGGAGTTTAACTACCACCGGAGTACGTGGAGTTTGAGTTAGCACCTCCACGCTAAACACCCAGGTGCAGCCAAGCCAGCCTCAGCTCCACCAAAGGACCATTTTGGAGTGTGGGAGTCGCAGCAGAGCCGTGATTGATTCCCAGTTAAGACACTCTGGTAAGAAATGCTTTACATTATGGGCTTAAAACTGCCTTCAAATATGCAATTCAAAATGCCATTAATCGCGATTAACTATGGAAATTCTGCGATTAATCTCGATTAAAGAAATTAATCGTTTGACAGCCCTAGTTTAATCTACTCCACGCTGTAAGAAGGGAGTCAGGTTCGTATTTTTACCTCGAAGTCGTCCAGGTCGCTCTCGTCTACTTCGTCTTCTGCTACAAACTCTCTCTTCCCGACGTCCTGCAGACAGGAAACCAGTACAGACGTTCAGAATACAGATGTTCAACATGTGGAAATAAATAAAGCAGCAAACAATAAAAAAAAAAGCTCCTTCATCACCTCGTCATCTTCCTCCTCCTCTTCCTCCTCTTCGCCCTCGGACTCCTCCTCGCTCTCGTCTTCGTCCTGTTTCTCCAGAGCTCGATCGAAGGCGTGGACCGGGAAGTTATAGATGTCTCCGTACTGAAAACACACAGATTTGATTAAAACCTTTTTTTAGCCTCATCTTGACGTCAGGCTTGTCACACTGTCGTCTTCTCAAACAGCAGCAGAGGGTCTGTAGCTTCGTACCGTTCCCTGTTTCAGTCTCTCCAGCAGTTCCTTCTCGATGGCGTTATCCAGCTGAGCAGCGATCAGAGCTTTCTCCTAAAACACACAACAGACATCAGCAGGTTATAAACAGCTGATCAGGTATAAACAGCTGATATAAACAGCTGATCAGATATAAACAGCTGATCAGATATAATCACCAGAGGCCTGTACTACGAAGCTGGATTTTCTCTTATCGAGATAACTTCAGGGTTAACCCTGGGTTTTCCGTACTACGAAGCTGGTTCACTTCTTACCGGGGTAAATCACCATGGTAACTGATGCTGAACAGCTAACCTGCTCCGGAGCAGGTTATGTTCTGGATAAGAGATCAACGAGTATGAAAGCACCACCTCCTGACCAATCAGCTCTCTTAGAAAATGACCTGCCCATTCTTAAAAGATCCTGGCTGTCAACATTGGTGAGCGGATCGTGAGAGGAGCGCTTAGGAGAGGATGAGCTTTTAGGGATAGATGCAATTTTTTAATTGGCCAAAATATATATTTGTAAAATAATCCTTGTGGCACATGAGGGATATTAGTCTGTTATACAGTTGGTTTGAAATCATTCACTCAAATGGTTGAAGCAAAATAGGTTTATATTTTGAATGTTGAATATTAAACTAACTTAATGTCTCTTATGAGAGGAAGGGCACTGAGGAAGCGCTCTGCCCCAAACGTCTGTGCCGTGATAAAGTGGCATTGTGTGATCAGAGTGCTGTGTGTTTATATTGTCTGATAAATTAATATTGTATGATCTCATGAATTTACACATTAACAGAGTCGGCAATTTTCTGCCAGCATTCCTTCCTGGCTTTTGCTGCATCGGTGTTGCTTTTGGCCTGGATGATGTGATTGAATTCTTCATATTGTTGAAGAATAATTGTCTGCTCCTCCATGGTAAAGGGTAAAGGGTAAAGTAGCTCTGCAGGGTTTCTGCATGTTTGTGATTGGTCAGACGCTGCAGACTCCTCCCCTTTATGTGAGCGCGCAGAGATCCAGATTGGAAAACCCTGGGTTGATTTACCGAGTTGATAACCAGCTTCGTAGTAAAGCTTATCCTGGACTGTGAATATCTGGTTAAGTCAACCCAGGTAACGGAGAGAGATCCTGGATAGGTTAATCCAGCTTCGTAGTACAGGCCTCCCGTATAAACAGCTGATATAAAGAACAGATCTTTACCTCCTTCCTCTTCTCTCTCTTCTCCACCTTCCTGCTGAGAGGAACCAGCTTCCTCCTGAAGACACAAACAACAACAACAACATTTATTTATCTGCAGAGTTTAAACCAGGAGCCAAACCAGTAAAACCATTCAAACAGCCTCCTGATAGGCCCGGTCCCCACAAGGTTGGTTTTCCTGACTGTGTGTGTGAACCCCAGAGGTCACACACGGTACTGCAGTGTGGGGACCCTAGTGTGTATATTAGCATGTTAGCTTCGTATTAGCATATTAGCTTAGCGATTAGCCCCCTGGGTTAGCGTTAGGGTTTCAATCCAACATTTGTTCAAATACTGAATATGAATGTGGCTAACAGTGATGTCAATTGTATGCTAATAGACGTTAGCATTACGGGTCCCAACGAGGGGGCGTCAGTCAGGGTCCCCACGAGGTAGTAAAAACAGGTATGTGTGTGTATGTGTCTCTGTCTGTCTGTCTGTCTGTGTCTGTGTGTGTCTGTGTGTGTGTGTGTATATATATATATATATATATGTGTGTGTACTCACTGTCTCTTCAGCACTAGCTTGCGCATGCGTATGAGGTACTGGGTGATCTTGGTGAATCTCTGTTTGCACTTGTGTCTGATGAAGCGAGGCCAGTAGATCAGAGCCTCGTCGATCTGCTCCAGAGCTTTCTCGTAGTTCTTACTGAGCTTCACCTTCTCCCACATCTTAGCAGGAAACGCTGCTCGCTCTATCACCTTCATGTACAGGAAGCACTGACCTGGGGGACCAATCACAGCCCGCGTTACTCACTGCTCATTCACCTTCATCCATATTAAAACAGCTGATTCATCTTCATCATTAATAATAAAAATAAAATAATAATAATAATAATAAATAAATAATAATAAATAAATAAAAATAATAATAATAACAAATAAATAATAATAATAAATAAATAAAAAATAATAATAATAATAAATAATAATAAAAAATGACAAATAAATAATAATAATAAATAAATAATAAATAAGTAATAATAAAATAATAATAATAATAATAAATAAGTAATAATAAAATAATAAATAAATAATAAATAAGTAATAATAAAATAATAATAATAAATAAATAATAAATAAGTAATAATAAAATAATAATAATAAATAAATAATAATAAATAAATAAAAATAATAATAATAACAAATAAATAATAATAATAAATAAATAAAAAATAATAATAATAATAAATAATAATAAAAAATGACAAATAAATAATAATAATAAATAAATAATAAATAAGTAATAATAAAATAATAATAATAATAATAAATAAATAATAAATAAGTAATAATAAAATAATAATAATAAATAAATAATAAATAAGTAATAATAAAATAATAATAATAATAATAAATAAATAATAAATAATAATAATAAAATAATAAATAATAATAATAATAAAAATGACAAATAAATAATAATAATAAATAAATAATAAATAATAATAACTAATAATACCTTTCTCCTCTCTGATAGTGGCGTACTGGCTGTTGGCGAGCGGACATGATGAACGGTTACATAAACCTGTGATGTTATATTCATTACGACAGAAGTTCTGACTCTTCGTCCTGGACAGAGAGGAAGAGGAGGAGGAGGGGGAGAAGGAAGAGGAGGAGGAGGAGGAGGAAGAGGAAGAAGAGGAGGAGGAGGAGGAAGAAGAAGAGGAGGAGGAGGAAGAGGAGGAATGATTACAACAACACCAACGTCTGTACCGTTACCATGGAAACCTGACTGCTGCTTAGAGACACTTTAGAAGAACTGTGAACTCGTCATCTGGTGTAACCCTGAGTCTTCCTCCTTCACTCCTGCTCTGGTCATCAGGTTCATCTCATCATCTGCTCTATGAAGCCACTCGTCATCTGGTGTAACCCTGAGTCTTCCTCCTGCTCTGATCATCAGGTTCATCTCATCCTCTGCTCTATGAAGCCACTCGTCATCTGGTGTAACCCTGAGTCTTCCTCCTGCTCTGATCATCAGGTTCATCTCATCCTCTGCTCTATGAAGCCACTCGTCATCTGGTGTAACCCTGAGTCTTCCTGAGTCTTCCTGTCCAGCTACAGACCACAGAGATCAGCAGCGTGTCTGATTTAATAAATACAGTGAGAGGAAACATCTAACTAGGTATGAGATGATAACCACGATATGAAAAAGCCACGATAACCGAAACCACCAAATGTTCTGTGATACTGTTCCTGAGGTATGAACTGTTCTTAGTCTGGTCTAGTCATATAAATCCTTCCTTCCTTCCTTCCTTCCTTTTGTCTTTCCTTCCCTCCTTCCTTTCCTTCCTCATACTGTTCCTGTTTTTAGTCTGGTCAAAGACAGAAAGTGCTGGTCCTTCCTTTCCTTCCTCCCTTCCCTCCTTTCTTCCGTCCTTCCCTTTCTTCCTCCCTCCCTCCTTCCTTCCTCCTTTCCTTCCTCCCTTCCTTTTCTTCCTCCCTCCCTCCTCCTTTCCTTCCCTCCCTCCTAACTTTCTTCCCTTCTTCCTTCCTTCCTCCCTTCCTTGCTTCTTTCCGTCCTTTCTTTTCTTCCTTCCCTCCTTCCTTCCTTCCTTCCTCTTTTCCTTCCTCCCTCCCTTCCTTTCTTCTTTCCTTCCTTCCTTCCTCCCTCCCTCCTAACCTCCTTCCTTCCCTCCTTGACTCGAGGACAACAGGAGGACGAGCTTAATCCCTCAGGTGGTGCAGTTACAGCGTAGAGTATCAGGACCCCTCACACTGTCATTACAGATTCAGGTTAAATGAACATGTCTGTCTTTATTTTTCTTCCTTTTAGGAACATTTTAGAGCTGGAATCACAATACTGTCATACCGTGAAACCGTGATATTTTTTCTTATGGTTATCATACCACCAGAATCTCATACCGCCCATGCCTACATCTAACCTAACAACACAACAAGATACAGCTCATTTATTATTATTTCATGTAGTTTACCTCACTGCTGTTCTGTCTGTAGTTTACATATAATTAACCCTTTCACACTCATCATCTGTCTCTGGTTGCATTTTCAATAAAAATAAACTGAACTCATTACAAACTGTTTCATTTGGATCCTTAAATGATCTTTGAAAACATGATAATACATCTACTCTTATTAAACATTTCTGTTTCTATTAAATAAATAAAGCAGCAGATAAAACAACCTGAACCTGTCCTTTAGTTCAGAGTTAAAACTGTTAGGACTAAAAACCCTGAACTAATAAGTGACTGAATGACAGAAAACAACATTATATTATATTATATATTATATTATATATATTATGATATTTCAGACTTACTTGACTTTATAGGAGCAGAACTGTTTGTTCCCGATCAGATCCCAGATCACCTGTTAAACATTAAATATTAAATATATTAAACATTAAACATGATATATTAAATATATTAAACATTAGATTACAACATCTATAACATTATTTATGATCTGATGTTCAGTTTAACACGTGATGAATGTTCAGACTCTTATTATGAAACTCTCCATGTGATCAGTTTTATAAGATGAATTAAACGTTTCCTAAAGTCTGAATATTACCAGTTAATAAACAAAGAGCTGTGTTATTAATCTAGAGACTAAACGTTACAATAGAAACATTTAAATAACTAAATATAAGCGCTTATCATCATGAGGCTCGTTATGAACATGAAATATGAACTCACGTCGTCGCACTGCATCTTTCTGTTTGTTTCCTCTTTAACAGATTTAACAGATTCTTCCTTTTCTTCCTCTTCCTCTTCCTCTTCCTCTTCTTCTTCTTCTTATTCAGCCTTTACTGTTTCTTATTATAAAGTTTAATCAGGTTTAATGTTTCTCTGCGGAGCCACATGGACGATCACCGAGCCGCCATCTTTGTTTGCGTGGAGGAAGTCTCGCGATACTACAGCCGGCAGCGTGCATCACCGCGTGCGCACAGGAAGTTACAGTTTTACCGGTGACGTAATTCAGACAGAATTCAAGAAATAATGAATATGATGATAAAAGCAGTTATTGTTGTTGTTTAGATGATTATTAACAGGCTGACGTGATTACAGATGAGACGAGATTTCAATGTTTGATTGTTTTTTTTTATTTATAACTTTATTAGTGAAAACAAATCATTTCAACAGTGATTCTACTTTGTGACTGAGAGAAAACTATTCAGTTTAATGTAACAAACCAAGAAACTAAACCAAAGAAACACAGGAGAGTCAGAGGAAGGGAAAAATAAATGAATACATACAAAAAATACAAACAATACATACAATTTACAATTTTCTGGGGTTTAATTGAGAGAAAAAAGTCAAAAAATATAAAAAAAAAAATTGAAAAAAGTCAAAAAATACAAAAATGTATTTTAAAAAAGTCAAAATACGAGGAGTAACATTCATGAATTTACATTTATTATAAGATTCTCAATATACATTTTATTTTTTGCATCATTAAGTTACTCCAGAGTTTATCTCAGACTTTCTTAATTTATTCCATAGTTTCATTTTAATAATATTAGTTATTATTATGGGATGTTGTTTATTTTAGACATGTTGTTATATTATAAGATGTTACTATTTCAAGTTGTATCCGGTTCAGGATCAGAAGGGCTGAGGCGCAGAGCGTAACAAGGTTGGGCTGCACCTTTCACGGAGACCCGTGAACGCACCAATCATCATTTTCATGAACCGAAGGATCGAAGGAATCACGTGACTTTGAACGCATCAGTACTGCTGCACGAGCTCTCTGACTGACGGTGTCACACGTGTTTAATGATCTTATTCTGTTTTCTGTTGCTGTGGAAACACAAGGGTCCATAAATACAGTAAATAAAGTTAATCCAATATATAATCATTTAAATATAAAGAAAGAAAAAATAACTAAATTTGACTTTTTTATATATTGTACAGACTCAAAATAATATTTTATTTAAATGTAAAAATAACTTAAATGATGGAGTTGAATAAAATATAATATAAAGCTTACTCTAATGTTTACTAACTTATTATTTATTGTTCTTTATTCTCTGTCTGTTTGCTGCTGCACTAATCTAAGCTTCCTCCACTGTGAGATTAATAAAGACATATCTGATCTTATTAATCTTATTTTATAAACTGTGAAAGTGTTTGCTGTGAAATACACAAAGATTCATCTGGAGGTGAAACACGTGATCAGCATCATGTGAACTAAAATAAATTATATGTAACAAATGTTCATTTATTTAAAAAATGTAAATAAATAAAATATATGAATGACTCATTTCCCATTGGTCCACTCTGCTGCTGGAATAATGCACATTTCCCCACTGTGGGAATAATAATATCTTATATTATATCTTATATTATATCTTATATTATACTTTATATTATACCTTATATTATACCTTATATTATATCTTACAGTTACTTTTCCTTTTAGATTTGATATATTTCAATAAGTCATGAATTTAACGACTTACATATAAACTATTTTTCCATTATCACAAGATTTATGGTTTCTTTTGGACACTTTCATGTTTTTAAGGATGTTTAGTTTGTTTCAGACTTTAGATATGTTATAAGATGTTAATATTATGGGATGTCTGGACTGTAGAAGGTTTATATAAGACATGTAGTTACATTATAAATATCCATTATCATAAGGTTCTTGGTTCCTTTTGGACACTTTCATAAAGGATGTTTAATTTGGTTTAGACATTAGATTAAATAAAGGACGTTATTATTATGGGATGTCTGTATTATAGAAGGTTTACTTTAGACATGTAGTTATTTTACAGGACGTTATTATTTCAGGTTGTATCCGGTTCAGGATCAGAAGGGCTGAGGCGCAGAGCGTAACAAGGTTGGGCTGCACCTTTCACGGAGACCCGTGGACGCACCAATCATCATTTTCATGAACCGAAGGATCGAAGGAGCCACGTGGCTTTGAACGAACCAGTACTGCTGCACGAGCTCTCTGACTGACGGTGTCACGCGTGCAACTGTTCACCTGTCCACTCACCTGAGAACATTAAACAGACCAATAATCACCAATAATCAGGTTTTATAGAGGAGACGCGAAGCTGCAGGCGGGAAAATACAGAGTTTATTAATACAGGCTGAAGAGATGCATCATGGGAGAGGGTCGACAGCGACGCCTCGCGCTCTGGAAGAGAATAACATCCCATAATAATAATAATGATGAACTCTGTGTCTCTGTCACAAACCAGAACATTAACACACTGCTGTAAGTTAAAGTACCTAAAGATTAAAGATGATGCGTTTAGGTAATTCCTGTCTGGTGATTTTATATTAACATGCAGAATAAATGTGAGAAGCAGCAGAAAGTATAAATATTTCCTTCTGGTTTTTAATGCAGTAAAAGTATCAAGTAGCATAAAATGGAAATATTCAAGTTCAAGAAAGTACAGTATTTGAGTAAATGTACTTTCCAGCTCTGATAATAATAATAATAATGATGACTGTAAGATCAGATGCTTTTTGCTTCATCGCTGTGTGTCTGGTTATCTTCTTCTGCCTCGGCTTATATCATAAGAACAGACTCAACTTTACTTACTGTAATACTTTAAATACATATATAAATACTCGTAATACTGTAGGCTACTACATGAATGTACTTTTACTGTAATACCTCCGAGTAAACGCCAGCAAGACGAGGGAGATGGTGATTGACTTCCACTGAAAACCCTCCAACATTGCTCCGGTGAACATCCAGGGACTCGACACGGAGAGAGTGAAGACATAAAAGTACCTGAGTGTTCACTTCAGCAGTAACCTGGACCGGTCAGGGTCAGGGTCAGGATCAGGATCAGGGTTAGTACCTGAGTGTTCACTTCAGCAGTAGTCTGGACCGGTCAGGATCAGGGTCAGGATCAGGATCAGGGTTAGTACCTGAGTGTTCACTTCAGCAGTAGTCTGGACCGGTCAGGGTCAGGATCAGGATCAGGATCAGGGTTAGTACCTGAGTGTTCACTTCAGCAGTAGTCTGGACCGGTCAGGGTCAGGATCAGGATCAGGATCAGGGTTAGTACCTGAGTGTTCACTTCAGCAGTAGTCTGGACCGGTCAGGGTTCTTCTTCGACTCTGTGGTTGAATCTGTGGTCTCATATGCAGTGTTGGGTAGGTGTGTGTGTGTGTGTGTGTGTGTGTGTGTGTGTGTGTGTGTGTGTGTGTGTGTGTGTGTGTGTGTGTGTGTGTGTGTGTGTGTGTGTGTGTGTGTGTGTTGGGGGGGGGGGGGGGGTCAGGGTTGTTCTGAGCGAGGCCAAACGGTCCTCCATCATGGACAACTCCTCCCATCTTCTGCAGCTGACTGTGATTCCTTCAGCCAGAGACTAAAACACCCCAAGAGTCAGAAGGAGCGCTGCAGGTCCTTCAGTTCAACTGCAGTCAGAGTGTTCAATACTACACTTTAGGGTCCTTTATTTATTTAGTTTATCATTTTATTGTTGTATATATTTATTTCTCTTCTTCTCTTCTCTTTTTGAGCTGCTGTAGCAATGAATTGTCCCCACTGGGATCAATACATTTATCTTATGTTATAACGTAGAGGCTCTGAGTGTTGGGTGTGAGGATCGTAGTGAGGACACAATGCTCTGGTTTTAAGGTGGTATGATCAGTTTAAGACATTCTGCTCCGTGGTCGTCTTATACTGTATTGGATAAAATATAGATCTGATATGTTTGACCAATCACAGATTATTTCTTTGTTCTTTGTTGTTAGTATTTGCTTTTTGATGATGAGATGATGTCACTCTGTGTGTGTGCCGTCTCCTTATTGGACGATAATAACAGTTTAATCTCATTATTTCATCTTTTCCTCCGATGGTAAACGATCAGAAACAGAAACAAACTGTCAGACTCCTCAGTGAAAAAAACAGAGACATGGTTTATTTTAGTAAATAGTGAGAGCTCTTCACTGCTGTACAACACTGGCATCTGTAGTTGGCACTCTTTAAAGGGACAATCCACCCAAAACAAGAAAAGACAACCCGCTCGGCTGTGAGCTCATTTCTTCTTCTTCTTCTTTTTTTTTTTTGTTAAAACCTTTTTTTTTATTTTGTTCAGTAACCTCCCAAAAATACCAGCCTCTGGGACACACAGTACAAAATGAAACAGGAAACGTAATAAAAAGAAAAAAAAAAAAAAAAAAGAGAAATAAAAAGAAAAGGCACCGAAAAGCCACAACGGACAGAAGTCAGCCCAACAACTGAAAACTACACTGACATCATGCAACTCACATCGATTTACACTGAGCTATATAAGCATGCAAAAACAACACTGCTCCGACCCGGCGCTGACTGACAGCACACACACACACACACACACTCAGACACACACACACACACACACACACACACACACACACACACACACACGACTGATCCACAGCTTCCTGTTTAATGGCGTCGGCTCCAGTTGCTGCCCCGTTGTTGCCCCGACGACCCCAAAGTCAAAAACATGGTGAGTGATTCTCCAACAACATCCAGGAAAGGGTTAAAATAATAATAATTATAATAGTAACAGTAATAATGAAAGTTCAGAGGCCAAAGTAAACTAACTCCTCCAGACCCGAAGCTGCTCAGGTGAGATGGTCGATGTTCTCCGTCGGTTCCTCCTCCTCTGTGAATAACTAGCGTGTTCTTTGTGTCGTTTCTACAGCAGATCATTAAAGTTTCGTTAAGTTGAAATCATCATGAATGGTTTTTATGATCAACAGAAACACAGACGAACCCTTCAGAGCCGCTGAGACGCTCTCCAGAATCACAACGTGGGTTTAGATGAGATCTGATGATTCCTGAACCAGAACATGATGAGAACATGTTCTAGTATGAGAACGTTTGGGTTCCACGTTTTAAAACAAAGAGACTTTTTGCGAGACTTTTTTCACTACACAGCTCCAGCACGACTCGGCTCGGCTCGGCTCGGTTCCAGGAACTCAACGTGGGAGGGGTTGTCATAACAACGGCTGCGTTAAACTGCCGTGACTTCGATTTATACGCGACACAAACACATAAACAATGGAGGACATGGAGGCGATGGTGTACTTGCTGCTGTATGAGGCTTTCTGTCACACACAAAGCGTCCTTCCTTCCTTCCCTCTGTCCTTCCTTCCTTCCTGCTGCTGTGTGTGTCTTTCTGTCACACACAAAGCGTCCTTCCTTCCTTCCTTCCTTCATTCATTCATTCGTGCTGCTGTATTTGATTCTTGTGTGGGACGGCTCATGACTCTTCCAGCGACTCTCTGACCAATCAGAGGCCGGCAGTCTGATGACGTCACATTTAGTATCGGCTCGGCTCGCTTGGACCCTCAGCAGAGCAGGTACTAAAACAGTACCAGGTACTATCCCGAGTGGAGACGCAGAGAAACCGAGTCGAGTCGAGTCGAGCTGGAACTGTGGAGTGGAAAAGCTCCATATGTTAAAGTGATGAGTCCTTTATCAGATACTCATGAACACACTGAGTCTCTGTGTAGTGTAGACTCACTGTAGAGCGTTTAGGAGGCATCTTAACCAGTGTTGCCAACTCCTCAGTAAGGAAAGTAGCTATAGGTTGTCCTAAAAGTCGCTAGAAGTCGCTAAATGACGTCATCGCCTAATTTGCATAATTACCATTTGCATGTTATTGTAATGGACGCTGTGGGAGAGAGGGATAACGTCTTGGGAGAGACAAAAAGTGAGTTAAAAAACCCTAAATATGTTAAGAACTACAAATGAGCTTTCTTATGTTGATTCTTGGTTTGTTTGTTTTTAAAATGTAAATAAATTTTGTTCTGTATTGTTAAATGTTAGAATATCAAATTGAATCAAAAGACTGTTATGCAGGGTGGATGCGGAGTGGTGTGGGGTGTGGGTCTCCTCTCTGCTCTGACTGCAGCTGTGTGAGGCTACTGTGAACCTGACCGCCTGTGAGTGCTTTGGGACAGGGGAGGGGCTCACGGCAGCACCCACTACTCGTTGAGGACAGTAACGATACGTGCTTTCACTTCAGAGTCTCCAATAACACCAGAAAAAGTCGCTAGATTTGTCGCTAGTCGCTTTTGAGGAAAAAAGTCGCTATGAGGGTTTGGAAAGTCGCCAAGTTGGCAACACTGATCTTAACTAACG
>NC_070586.1:2953874-3068874 GCF_027409825.1 Scomber japonicus | reverse complement strand
GAAAAGGTTAAATATGTTTTATCATCATGTTCTTAATTTAAACCAGAGGAGCCAAACTCAGGGGGCCGGACCAATAAAGAGATGGAAGGGAGGAAGGAAGGAAGGAAGGAAAAGGGATTAGGAAGGAAAAGAAGACAAGAAAGGAAAGGAAGAAAGGAAAAGGTGATGAAGGAAGGACAGAGGGAAGGAAACAAAGAAGTAAAGAAGACAAGGATGGAAGGAAGGAAGCAAGGAAGGAAGGAAAAGGTGATGAAGGAAAGATGGAAGGAAGAAAGGACGGAGGGAAGGAAACCAAGAAGTAGAGAAGACAAGGAAGGAAGGAAGGAAGAAAGGGAAGGAAACAAAGAAGGACAGAGGTAAGAAAGGAAGGAAGGAAAAGGTGATGAAGGAAGGACAGAGGGAAGGAAACCAAGAAGTAAAGAAGACAAGGAAGGAAGGAAGGAAGAAAGGGAAGGAAACAAAGAAGTACAGAAGGAAGAAAGGGAGGAAACAAAGAAGGACAGAAGGAAGAAAGGGAAGGAAGGAAAGAAGGACAGATGACAGAAGGAAGAAAGGAAGGAAACAAAGAAGGACAGAAGGAAGAAAGGGAAGGAAACAAAAAAGGACAGAAGGAAGAAAGGGAAGGAAGAAAGGGAAGGAAACAAAGAAGGACAGAAGGAAGAAAGGGAAGGAAACAAAGAAGGACAGAAGTAAGTAAGAAAGGAAGGAAAGAAGGACAAATGACAGAAGGGTAGGAAGGAAAAGAAGATTAAGGAAAGAAGGACAGAAGTAAGACAGGAAGGAAGGAAAGAAGCAAGGAAGAAAGGGAAGGAAACAAAGAAGGACCGAAGTAAGAAAGGAAGGAAGGAAAGAAGCAAGGAAGAAAGGGAAGGAAACAAGGAAGGAAAAGAAGACAGGAAGGAGAGTGGGCCGGATATGACCCCTTGGCGGCCCGGTTCTGGTCCACGAGCCTCATGTTTGACCCCCCCGCTTTAAAAACTCTTAAACTCTTAAAATACTCGGTTTCTCTCGGTTCGGTGCGTCAGACTCCAGATCAGCGTACGAGTGAGACTCTAATAACGAGCAGCTGATCCTAAACGTCACACAGCAACTAATCTTAGGAAATCATAAAATAATAAAAACTAACTTCTTCTTTTTTTTTTCTTCTTATTAAAAAAAAAAAAAAATCAGGAAAGTAAAAAAACAACTTTATACACTAAAATAAGATCCGACACATGAAACCAGAGAGATGAGTAATCAGAGTTTCAGTTAGAGAGATTTAACCCTCCTGATGGGTTTGAGTCAAGGAAGGAAGGGAGGAAGGAGGGAAGGAAAGGAGGGAGGAAGGAAGGAGGGAAGGAGGGAAGGCGAAAGAGAGGAAGGAATGACAGAAGGGCGAATGAAAGAAGTAAGGAAGGAAGGAAGGTAGGGGGAGGAAGGACAGAAGGAAGGAAGGAAGGGGGATGGAGGAAGGAAGGGAGTGAGGGAAGGAGGGAGGGAGGGAGGGAGGGAGGAAAGGAATATAGAAGGGAGGAAGGAGGGAAGGAGTAAAGGAAAGAAGACAGGGAGGAAGGAAGGAAGGAAGGGAGGGAGGAAAGAGAGAAGAAGGAAAGGAAGAGAGAAGGAGAGAGGAAGGACAGATGGAAGGAAGGAAGGAAGGGGGATGGAGGAAGGAAGGAAGGGAGGGAGGACAGATGGAAGGAAGGAAGGAAGGAAGGAAGGAAGGAACAGGAAGGAAGGAAGGAAGGAAGGAAGGAAGGAACAGGAAGGAAGGAAGGAAGGAAGGAAGGAAGGAAGGAAGGAAGGAAGGAAGGAACAGGAAGGAACAGGAAGGAAGGAAGGAAGGAAGGAAGGAAGGTTAAAAACTATAAAGTGTAAATATCTGAGCATCTGAAGGAAGGAAGTATAAACTGGAGGAAGTTAAAATAAAACGTTTCAAACATAAAAAGACAAAAAAATGCAAAAAATGTTAAAATAATAAAAAGAGTCAGTTAGTGGGGGGGGGCGGGGGGGGGGCGGCGCTCTGCTCTGATTGGTCAGTCCCACAGGAAGCAGAATAGTCTCGTTACGCCTGTAAAAACGTCAGCGTCCCTTCATCGACCCCCCCAGACTCACACCTGCCCCCCCCCCCCCCCCCCCCATCATCATGGTGCAGGCGGTCCGGCGGGGGTCTCAGGAGAAGAGGGGGGGGGCCAGGGGAAGGGGGGGGGTGGGGTAAAATGAACACAGGTTTAGTTTCCTGCAGTCTGGATGATGAAACGCTCGCTGGTTTGGAGACACACACACACACACACACACACACACACACACACACACACACACACACAGAGAGAGAGAGAGAGAGACACACACACACACAGAGAGAGAAAGAGAGAGACACACACACAGAGAGAGAGAGAGAGAGAGACACACACACACACACACACACACACACACACACACAGAGACACACACACACAGAGAAAGACACACACACACACACACACACACACACACACAGAGACACACACACACACACACACACACACACAAAGACACACACACACAGAGACACACACACAGAGAGAGAGAGACACACACACACACAGAGACACACACACACTCAGAGAGAGACACACACACACACACACACACACACACACACACACACACAGAGACACACACACACTCAGAGAGAGACACACAGAGACACACACACACAGAGAGAGAGAGAGAGACACACACACACACACACACAGTAACCTGCTCGCTGGTTTTCTAGTTTCGAGTTTTTTTTAACGTTCTTAAGGCTTCATAAAAAAAAGAAAAGAGGAAAGAACGTCTCAGACTGCAGGGTGATGTTCTTCATGGGGGGGGGGGGGGCAGATAGAGAGGGGGGGGGGGCAGGGGGGCAGGTGGTGAGTGTGTCTAGGCAGGTTTCGGTAAGTCTGTTCTCCGTCCCGCTCTTAGGAAGTCTTCACCAGGTCGTAGACGTAGATGTGGAAGTCGTCGTCGAACTTGATGAAGTAGACGGAGGGCTTGGCCTCCACCTGGTGGATCACCATCCCCGACCGCTTCCCTCCGTCCTCTTTGGCGTACTCCACCTGCTTCCCCACCAGGCTGTCCACCACCTCACCCGGCTCACGCTCCGCCGCCACGCTGTCATCTGAGGGGGGGAGAGAGAGAGAGAGAGATGATGAGTTACTGTTAAAGACCGTGTAAAGTGAATTCAGACATTGTCTTCTACACATTAGAAGAATGCTAAGCTAGCAGCTGAGTTAGCTGCCGAGCTAGCAGCTGAGTTAGCCGCCGAGCTAGCAGCTAAGTTAGCCACCAAGCTAGCAGCTAAGTTAGCCGCCAAGCTAGCTGCCGAGCTAGCAGCTGAGTTAGCCACCTAGCTAGCAGCTGAGCTAGCAGCTAAGTTAGCAGCTGAGTTAGCCACTGAGCCAGTAGCTAAGCTAGCCACCGAGCTAGCAGCTGAGTTAGCCACTGAGCCAGTAGCTGAGCTAGCCACCGAGCTAGCAGCTGAGTTAGCGGCAGAAAGCTGTCAGACGTGGCGTCCATGTTTCTGGTAGAGGTAGTGACTTTGATTGACAGGTGACACTTGGTAGGGGGCGGGGCTTCAGCGGCTGATTTACACATATTTATTCTTACTTTACACGGACTTTAAAGAACATTTCTAAACTATAATAACGCTGGTTTTTATATGTTGGGTGAGTGAGACGCTCACAGAAACATATGTTATGAGTTAAATAGTTTATGTGTGTGTGTGTGTGTGTGTGTGTGTGTGTGTGTGTGTGTGTGTGTGTGTGTGTGTGTCTCAGCGTGTGTGTGTGTGTGTGTGTGTGTGTGTGTGTGTGTGTGTGTGTGTGTGTGTGTTAGTGTGTGTGTGTCTCACTGGAGTCGGGCATGATGCGCAGGTCTCCCTCCTTGTAGTCGTCCAGCAGCTGGTACATGTAGAGCACCGGGTCTTTCTCGTAGGTGATGTAGAACCAGGCGGTCATGATGGGGGCTCGGGCCAGCACCATGCCCCTCCACTCCTCCTTCGGACCCTCCTCCGTCTCAAACATGTGCTCCACCGCCTTACCGATCATCGTGTCCGCCAGCAGGGAGTCGCTCACACGGGCCGGAGCTGAGGAAGAGGAGGAGGAAGAGGAAGAGGAAGAGGAAGAGGAAGAGGAAGAGGAAGATTTAACTATTGACTGAGCAGAGAGACGACGTTAACCCTCCTGTCGTCCTCACGGGTCAAACTGACCCCGTCTCTTTTGACGGGGTCTCCTCCTCTCTCTTCCTCTCCTTCCTCTCTCCTCTCCTTCCTCTCTCTCTCTCTCCTCTCCTTCCTCTCTCTCTCTCTCTCTCCTCTTCCTCTCTCTCTCTCTCCTCTCTCTCCTCTTTCTCTCTCTCTCTCTCTCTCCTCTCCTTCCTCTCTCCTCTCCTTCCTCTCTCTCTCTCTCCTCTTCCTCTCTCTCCTCCTCTTCCCCTCTCTCTCCTCCTCTCCTCTCTCTCTCTCCTCCTCTCCTTCCTCGCTCTCTCTCCTCTTCCTCTCTCTCTCTCTCTCCTCTCCTTCCTCTTTCTCTCTCCTCCTCTTCCTCTCCTTCCTCTCTCCTCTTTCTCTCTCTCTCTCCTTCCTCTTTCTCTCTCTACTCTCCTTCCTCTCTCCTCTTCCTCCTCTCCTTCCTCTCTCTCTCTCTCCTCTCCTTCCTCTCTCTCTCTCTCCTCTCCTTCCTCTCTCTCTCTCTCCTCTCCTTCCTCTCTTTCTCTCTCCTTCCCCTCTCCTCTCTCTCCTTCCTCTCTCTCCTCTCTCTCTTCCTCTCTCCTCTCCTTCCTCTCTCTCCTCTCTCTCTCCTCTCCTTCCTCTCTCTCCTCTCCTTCCTCTCTCCTCCTCTCCTTCCTCTCTCTCTCTCTCCTCTCTCTCTCTCCTTCCTCTCCTCTCCTTCCTCTCTCTCTCCTCTCTCTCTCCTCCTCTCCTTCCTCTCTCTCCTCCTCTTCCTCTCTCCTCTCCTTCCTCTCTCTCCTCTCCTTCCTCTCTCTCCCTCCTCTCCTCTCCTTCCTCTCTCCTCTCTCTCCTCTCCTTCCTCTCTCCTCTCCTTCCTCTCTCCTCCTCTCCTTCCTCTCTCCTCCTCTCCTTCCTCTCTCTCCTCCTCTCCTTCCTCTCTCTCCTCCTCTTCCTCTCTCTCTGTCTCTCTCCTCTCTCTCCTCTCCTTCCTCTCTCCTCCTCTCCTTCCTCTCTCCTCCTCTCCTTCCTCTCTCTGTCTCTCTCCTCTCTCTCCTCTCCTTCCTCTCTCCTCTCTCTCCTCTCCTTCCTCTCTCTTCTCTCCTTCCTCTCCTCTTCTTCCCCTCTCTCTCCTCTCCTTCCTCTCTCTCTCCTCTCCTTCCTCTCTCTCCTCTATCCTTCCTCTTTCTCTCCTCTCCTTCCTCTCTCTCCTCTCTCTCTCTTCTCTCCTTCCTCTCTCTCCTCTCTCTCTCTCCTCTCTCTCCTCTATCCTTCCTCTTTCTCTCCTCTCCTTCCTCTCTCTCTCTCTCTCCTCTCCTTCCTCTCTCTCCTCTCCTTCCTCCCTCTTCTCTCTCTCCTCTCCTTCCTCTCCTTCCTCCCTCTTCTCTCTCTCCTCTCCTTCCTCTCTCTATCCTTCCTCTCCTTCCTCTCTCTCCTTTCCTTCCTCTCTCTCTCTCTCCTCTTCCTCTTTCTCTCTCTCTCTCTCCTCTTCCTCTTTCTCTCTCTCTCTCTCCTCTCCTTCCTCTCTCCTCTCCTTCCTCTTTCTCTCTCTCTCTCTCTCTCTCTCTCCCCTCCTTCCTTCCTCTCTCTCTCTCTCTCTCTCTCTCTCTCTCCTCTTCCTCTTTCTCTCTCTCCTCTTCCTCTTTCTCTCTCTCTCTCTCTCCCCTCCTTCCTCTTTCTCTCTCTCTCTCCTCTGTTCTCCCACTCTGAGTCTGGTTCTGAGTTTTTTCTCTCCACTGTGTCTCATGTGGGAATGTTGGGTCTCTTTAAAGTTAAAACCTGAAGAGTTCGGTTTAGAACCTGCTCTATGTGGAAAGAGCCTTGAGATGACTCTGTTGTGATTTGGTGCTTTATAAATAAAGATTGATATGCTGATGCTCGGTTCCTCACCCACTCTGTCCGGCAGCACCTCCAGCCCCACCACCCGCTCATCACTGTACAGCTCCAGACCGTAGATGCAGTCGAAGCCGTCGTATTTGATCAGGTAGAGAGACGGGTTGACAGGAACCTGATCCAGGACCGTCCCCTTCCACTGGGACGACTTACCTGCACACACACACACACACACACAGAGCAGAGACACTCACCGGTTACCATGGAGACGGGCCGCAGCATCACTGTGTTTAAGCTCCTGAACACAGAGATGAATAGTGTGACTCACTTCCTTCCTTCCAGATGTGCTGAATCCTGCAGCCAACGATGTTCCTCCTGGGCTGAGCCAGAGGTTTACTGGGACCAACGCTGGTCCTCTGCTTCCTGCAGGGGAGGAGGAAGAGGAGAGGAGAGGATGAAGAGGAGGAGAGGATGAAGAGGAGAGGAAGAGAGGACAGGAGGAAGAGGAGAGGAGAGGATGAATAGGAGAGGATGGAGAGGAGAGGATGAAAAGGAGAGGAGGAGAGGATGAAGAGGAGGGGATGAAGAGGAGAGGAGGAGAGGATGAAGAGAAGAGGAGGAGAGGAGGAGAGGATGAAAAGGAGAGGAGGAGAGGAGGAGAGGATGAAAAGGAGAGGAGGAGAGGATGGAGAGGATGAAGAGGAGAGGAGAGGATGAAGAGGAGAGGAGAGAAGGATGAAGAGGAGAGGATGAAGAGGAGAAGAGAGGATGAAGAGGAGATGATGACGAGGAGAGGAGGAGAGGATGAAGAGAAGAGGAGGAGAGGAGAAGAGGATGGAGAGGAGATGATGAAGAGGAGAGGAGAGAAGGATGAAGAGGAGATGATGAAGAGGAGAGGAGAGGATGAAGAGGAGATGATGAAGAGGAGAGGAGAGCATGAAGAGGAGAGGAGAGAAGGATGAAGAGGAGAGGAGATGATGAAAAGGAGAGGAGAGGATGAAGAGGAGAGGATAAGGAGGAGATGATGAAGAGGAGAGGAGGAGAGGAAGAGCAGAGGACAGGAGAGGATGAACAGGAGAGGAGGAGAGGATGAAGAGGAGAGGAGAGGATGAAGAGGAGAGGAGAAAAGGATGAAGAGGAGAGGATGAAGAGGAGATGATGAAGAGGAGAGGAGGAGAGGATGAAGAGGAGAGGATGAAGACGAGAGAAGATGAAGAGGATGAAGAGGAGAGGATGAAGAGGAGATGATGAAGAGGAGAGGAGAGCATGAAGAGGAGAGGAGAGGATGAAGAGGAGAGGAGAGGAGGAGAGGAGAGGAAGAGCAGAGGATGAAGAGGAGAAAAGGAAGAGGAGAGGATGAAGAGGAGAGGAAGAGCAGAGGAGAGGAGAAGAGGAGAGGAGGAGAGGATGAAAAGGTGAGGATGAAGAGGAGAGGATGAGGAGGAGAGGATGAGGAGGAGAGGATGAAGAGGACAGGAGGAGAGGATGAAGAGGAGAGGATGAGGAGGAGAGGATGAAGAGGAGAGGAAGAGCAGAGGATGAAGAGGAGAGGATGAAGAGGAGAGGAGGAGAGGATGAAGAGAAGAGGATGAAGAGGAGAGGATAAAGAGGAGAGGAGAGGATGAAGAGGAGAGGATGAAGAGGAGAGGATAAAAAGGAGAGGAGGAGGGGATGAAGAGGAGGGGATGAAGAGGAGAGGAGGAGAGGATGAAGAGGAGAGGAGAGGATGAAGAGGAGAGGATGAAAAGGAGAGGAGGAGAGGATGAAGAGGAGAGGAAGGATGAAGAGGAGAGGAAGAGAGGAGAGGAGGAGAGGATGAAGAGGAGAGGAGAGGATGAAGAGGAGAGGAGGAGAGGAGAGGAGAGGATGAAGAGGAGAGGATGAAGAGGAGAGGATGAAGAGGAGAGGAGAGGAGAGGAGAGGAGGGGATGAAGAGGAGAGGATGAAAAGGAGATGATGAAGAGGAGAGGACGGAGAGGATGAAGAGGATGAAGAGGAGAGGATGAAGAGGAGAGGAGGAGAGGATGAACAGGAGAGGAGGAGAGGATAAAGAGGAGAGGAGAGGATGAAGAGGAGAGGAGAGGATGAAGAGGAGAGGAGAGAAGGATGAAGAGGAGAGGAGAGGATGAAGAGGAGAGGAGAGAAGGATGAAGAGGAGAGGAGAGGATGAAGAGGAGAAGATGAAGAGGAGAGGAGAGGATGAAGAGGAGAGGAGAGCATGAAGAGGAGAGGAGAGAAGGATGAAGAGGAGATGATGAAGAGGAGAGGAGAGGATGAAGAGGAGAGGAGGAGAGGATGAAGAGGATGAAGATGAGAGGAGAGGAGAGGATGAAGAGGAGAGGATGAAGAGGAGAGGAGAGGATGAAGAGGAGAGGATGAAGAGGAGAGGAGAGGAGGAAGAGGAGAGGAGGAAGAGGAGAGGATGAAGAGGAGAGGAGAGGATGAAGAGGAGAGGATGAAGAGGAGATGATGAAGAGGAGAGGATGAAGAGGAGAGGATGAAGAGGAGAGGAGAGGATGAAGAGGAGAGGAGAGGAGGAAGAGGAGAGGAGGAGAGGATGAAGAGGAGAGGAGAGGAGAGGATGAAGAGGAGAGGAGAGGATGAAGAGGAGAGGAGAGGATGAAGATGAGAGGAGAGGATGAAGATGAGAGGAAAGGATGAAGAGGAGAGGATGAAGAGGAGAGGATGAAGAGGAGAGGAGAGGATGAAAAGGAGAGGATGAAGAGGAGAGGAAGGATGAAGAGGAGAGGATGAAGAGAAGAGATGATGAAGAGGATGAGAGGATGAAGAGGAGAGGATGAAGAGGAGAGGATGGATGAAGAGGAGAGGATGAAGAGGAGAGGAGAAGAGAGGATGAAGAGGAGGGGATGAAGAGGAGAGGAGGAGAGGATGAAGAGGATAGGAGGAGAGAGGATGAAGAGGAGAGGAGGAGAGGATGAAGAGGAGAGGAGAGGATGAAGAGGAGAAAATGAAGAGAAGAGGAGAAGATGAAGAGGAGAGGATGAAGAGGATGAAGATGAGAGGAGAGGAGAAAAGAGGATGAAGAGGAGAGGAAGGATGAAGAGGATGAAGAGGAGAAGAGGATGGAGAGGAGAGGATGAAGAGGAGAGGATGGAGAGGATGAAGAGGAGAGGAAGGATGAAGAGGAGAGGAAGAGAGGAGAGGATGAAAAGGAGAGGAGAGGATGAAGAGGATAGGAGAGGATGAAGAGGAGATGATGAAGAGGAGAGGAGGAGAGGATGAAGAGGACGGAGAGGATGAAGAGGAGACAAGGAAGTGGAGAGGATGAAGAGGAGAGGATGAAGAGGAGAGGAAGGATGAAGAGGAGAGGACGAAGAGGAGGAGAGGATGAAGAGGAGAGGATGAACAGGAGAGGAGGAGAAGATGAAGAGGAGAGGAGGAAGAGGAGAGGAGAGGATGAAGAGGAGAGGATGAAGACGAGAGAAGATGAAGAGGATGAAGAGGAGAGGATGAAGAGGAGAGGATGAAGAGGAGATGATGAAGAGGAGAGGAGAGCATGAAGAGGAGAGGAGAGGATGAAGAGGAGAGGAGAGGAGGAGAGGAGAGGAAGAGCAGAGGATGAAGAGGAGAAGAGGAAGAGGAGAGGATGAAGAGGAGAGGAAGGATGAAGAGGAGAGGAGAGGAGGAGAGGATGAAGAGGAGAGGAGAGGATGAAGAGGAGAGGAAGAAGAGGAGCGGAGGAGAGGATGAAGAGGAGAGGATGAAGAGGAGAGGATGAAGAGGAGAGGATGAAGAGGAGGAAGAACTTTAAATAAAAACTGACTTACTTGTGTGAATTCTTCTTCTTCATCATGTTTGCAGAGACGCCTGAATGACCTGAAACACACACACACACACACACACACACACACAGACACACACACACACACACACACACATACACACAGAGACACACAGACACACACACACACAGACACACACACAGACACACACACACACACACACACACACACACAGACACACACACACACATACACACAGAGACACACAGACACACACACACACAGACACACACACACACACACACACACACACACACACACACACACACACACACAGACACACACACACACACACACACACACACACACACAGAGACAGACACACACACACACAGAGACACACACAGACACACACACACACACACACACACACACACACACACACAGAGACACACACACACACACACACACACACAGAGACACACACACAGAGACACACACACACACACACACACACAGAGACAGACACACACACACACAGAGACACACACACACACACACACAGACACACACACACACAGACACATAGAGAGAGACACACACACACACACAGAGAGAGAGAGACACACACACACACACACACACATATAGAGAGAGAGACACACACACACACACACACACACACACACACACATAGAGAGAGAGAGACACACACACACACACACACACACACACACACACACACACACAGAGAGAGAGAGACACACACAGAGAGAGACACACACACACACACACACACACACACACACACACACACAGAGACAGACACACACACACACACACACACACACACACACACACACACACACATATAGAGAGAGAGACACACACACACACACACACACACACAGACACACACAGATATGAGTCAGACTGCTTCAACCTGTCTCCATGGTTACTGAAGCTGCTGCACGTGAAGCTCTGCGATTGGGTGTCTGATAGTGAAATGCATCCTGGGAGTCGTAGTTTTTTGTGTGTGTCGGTGACTCACCCCCGTCTGGTCGGGGCCGCGGGGCCGATGGGCTCTTGAATGGGGTCTTCATTCATCCACCTGTAGGGGGGCCACCGCCCGGGGGGGGTGGGAAGGGTGGAGGAGGGAGGGGCAGGGAAGGGGGGGGGAAGGGGGAGGGTAGGGAAAGGAGGGAGGAGGAAGAGGAGGAGGAGCACCAGGAATTAGGCCGGGCCCTGGACGAGCCGCATACGGGCCGGGTGCAGACTAACACCTGGAGTCTGAGGCGACGTCACTGCTGCTGAGGAGACGGAGCTTCAGCCTGAGGACAGAAACCAGAGACACAAACATCACAGCCTGCTGCTCTACGGTCCAGAGGGTTTAAAACTGTTCCTTCTTTCCTCCTTTACTTCCTTCTATCCTCCTTTCCTTCCTTCCTTCCTCCCTTCCTTCCTTCTGTCCTTCCTTCCACCCTCCTTTCCTCCCTTCCTTTCCTCCATCCCTTCCTTCTCTCTTCCTTTCCTTCCTTCCTCCCTTCCATCCTTTCTTCCTCCCTCCTTTCCTCCCTTCCTCCCTTTCTTCCTTCCTTCCCTTACTTCTTCCTCCCTTCCTTCTCTCTTCCTTTCCTTCCCTTCTTCCTCCCTTCCATCCTTTCTTCCTCCCTCCCTTCCTTCCTTCCTTCCTTCCTCCTTTCCTCCATTTCTTCCCTTACTTCTTCCTCCTTTCCTCCCTTCTTCCATCCTTCCTTCTTTCATCCTTCTCTTCCTTTGTCCTCCCTTCCTTCTTTCCTCCTTTCCTTTCTTCCTTCCTCCCTTCCATCGTTTCTTCCTCCCTTCCTTCATTCCTCATTTCCTCCCTTCCTTCCTTCTTCCATCCTCCCTTCCTTTCCTCCTTCCCTTCCTTCCTCCGTTCCTTCCTTCCTTCTTCCTCCCTTCCTTTTCTCCTTCCCTTCCATCTTCCTCCCTCCCTTCCTGCCTCCCTTCGTTCCTCCTTTCCTTCCTTCCTTCCTTCTCCCTTCCTTTCCTCCTTCCCTTCCATCTTCCTCCCTTCTTTCTCCCTTCCTTCTCCCTTCCTTTCCTCCTTCCCTTCCATCTTCCTCCCTTCCTTCCTTGACTCGAGGACAACAGGAGGGTTAATACATGATACCAGCACCAATCAGAGGAGTCGGATACCGATCGAAGTGACATCACCATCAAGATCTCGACCTTCGAAACCGACGGAGTAACCGAGGACGTAGCCGCGCTGCCGATGCCACGTCAACATCAACCTCCTCTAACCTGAACCTGCAGCCGGTTAAAGGTCACCATGGCAACAGCTGATAGAAAAGACACATCACCATGGAAACCGCTGATAGAGAAGACACATCGGCTGAACTCCTGCTTCACTGAGAGTTATGTCAACAATGTTCACGTCGATAAGAAAATGACTTCCTTCCTCCTTTCCTTTCTCCTTTCCTCCCTTCCATCCTTCCTTCTCCCTTCCTTTCCTCCATCCCTTCCTTCCTTCTCCCTTCCTTCCATCCTCCCTGCCATCCTTTCTTCCTCCCTTCCTCCTTCCCTTCCTTCATCCTCCCTTCCTTTCTTCTTCCTCCTTTCCCTCCATCTTCCTCCCTTCTTCCTCCCTTCCATCCTTCCTTCTCCCTTCCTCTCCTCCATCCCTTCCTTCTTCCTCCCTTCCTCCCTTCCTTCCTCCTTTGCTTCCTTTCCTGAACCTGCAGCCGGTTAAAGGTCACCATGGCAACTGCCGATAGAGAAGACACATCGCCATGGCAACCGCTGATAGAGAAGACACATCGGCTGAACTCCTGCTTCACTGAGAGTTATGTCAACAATGTTCACGTCGATAAGAAAACTACTTCCTTCCTCCTTTCCTTTCTCCTTTCCTCCCTTCCATCCTTCCTTCTCCCTTCCTTTCCTCCATCCCTTCCTTCCTTCTCCCTTCCTTCCATCCTCCCTTCCATCCTTTCTTCCTCCCATCCTTCCTTCCTCCTTTCCTCCCTTCCTTCCATCCTCCCTTCCATCCTTTCTTCCTCCCTTCCTCCTTTCCTCCCTTACTTTTTCCTCCTTTCCTTCTTTTCTTCCTCTCTTCCTTCTTTCTTCCTCCCTCTTTTCCTTTCCTCCTTCCCTTCCTTCTTCCTCCCTTCCTTCCTTCTTCCTCCCTTCCTTTCATCTTCCTCCTTTGCTTCCTTTCCTGAACCTGCAGCCGGTTAAAGGTCACCATGGCAACAGCTGACAGAGAAGACACATCACCATGGAAACCGCTGATAGAGAAGACACATCGGCTGAACTCCTGCTTCACTGAGAGTTATGTCAACAATGTTCACGTCGATAAGGAAACTACTTCCTGTAAGTGTTGTAGAGATTTCCTTCATCGATGGTGAGAGAGGAACTCATCCAGTCAATGAATTTATATCACAAACTACAAGTTAAGTGTACAGAGAACTGATTAACTAACTAACAGACCAGAAGTTATAATTTCTGTCCAACCCCTCCCATCCTGCTCTGCTCATTATACTGAGACACAACAAGACTTCCTCGCAGGTCTTATCAGAGCTGAGTGGGAGTTAGCAGCACTTTCACACACTGTGAGATATACACTGTTTACACCAAGACATGCAAACAGTTCAGGGTTCCTTCTTTCCTCCCTTCCTTCCTTCCTTCCTTCCTCCTTTCCTTCCTTCCTTCCTTCCTTCCTTCATCCTTCCCTTCCTTTGTCCTCCCTTCCTTTCTTCCTTCCTCCCTTCCATCGTTTCTTCCTCCCTTCCTTCGTTCCTCCCTTCCTTCCTTCTTCCATCCTCCCTTCCTTTCCTCCTTCCCTTCCTTCTTCCCCTCCATTTCCTCCCTTCCTTCCTTGACTCAAGGACAACAGGAGGAGTCACATGACACCAGCACCAATCAGAGGAGTCGGATACCGATCGTAGTGACATCACGATCTCAACCTTTGAAACCGACGGAGGAATCGAGGACGAAGCCGCGCTGCCGATGCCACGTCAACATCAACCTCCTCTAACCTGAACCTGCAGCCGGTTAAAGGTCACCATGGCAACCGCTGATAGAGAAGACACATCACCATGGAAACCGCGGATAGAGAAGACACATCACCATGGAAACCGCGGATAGAGAAGACACATCGGCTGAACTCCTGCTTCACTGAGAGTTATGTCAACAATGTTCACGTCGATAGGAAAACTACTTCCTTCCTCCTTTCCTTTCTCCTTTCCTCCCTTCCTTCCTTCTTCCTCCCTTCCTTTCATCTTCCTCCTTTGCTTCCTTTCCTGAACCTGCAGCCGGTTAAAGGTCACCATGGCAACAGCTGACAGAGAAGACACATCACCATGGAAACCGCTGATAGAGAAGACACATCGGCTGAACTCCTGCTTCACTGAGAGTTATGTCAACAATGTTCACGTCGATAAGGAAACTACTTCCTGTAAGTGTTGTAGAGATTTCCTTCATCGATGGTGAGAGAGGAACTCATCCAGTCAATGAATTTATATCACAAACTACAAGTTAAGTGTACAGAGAACTGATTAACTAACTAACAGACCAGAAGTTATAATTTCTGTCCAACCCCTCCCATCCTGCTCTGCTCATTATACTGAGACATAACAAGACTTCCTCGCAGGTGTCTTATCAGAGCTGAGTGGGAGTCAGCAGCACTTTCACACACTATGAGAGATACACTGTTCACACCAAGACATGCAAACAGGACAGGGTTCCTTCTTTCCTCCTTTCCTTCTTTCCTCCTTTCCTTCCTTCCTCCTTTCCTTCTTTCCTCCTTTCCTCCCTTCCATCCTTCCTTCTCCCTTCCTTCTTTCTCCTTTCCTTCGTCCTCCTTTCCTACCTTCCTTCCTCCCTTCCATCCTTTCTTCCTCCCTCCCTTCCTTCCTTCCTTCCTTACTCCTTTCCTCCTTTCTTCCTCCCATCTTCCTTCCTTCCTTCTTTCTTCCTCCCTTCCTTCCTTCTTCCTCCCTTCCATCCTTTCTTCCTCTCATCTTCCTCCCATCCTTCCTCCTTTCCTCTTCCCTTCCTTCTTCTTTTCCTTTCCTCCTTTCCCTCCATCTTCTTCCCTTCTTCCTCCTTTCCTTCCTTCCTTCTCCCTTCCTTTCCTCCTTCCTTTCCATCTTCCTCCCTTCCTTCCACCTCGCAGGTGTCTTATCAGAGCTGAGTGGGAGTCAGCAGCACTTTCACACACTATGAGATACACTGTTTACACCAAGACATGCAAACAGGACAGGGTTCCTTCTTTCCTCCCTTCCTTCCTTCCTCCTTTCCTCCTTTCTTCCTCCTTTCTTTCTTCCTTTCAAAAGACTAAAGAGGATATGAAACTATAATGAATATTATTTCTCTACTACAGTAGCCACGCTGCTGATGTCACGTCCAGCAGGCGAGTCAACATCACCTCCTCTAACCTGAACCTGCAGCCGGTTAAAGGTCACCATGGCAACCGCCGATAGAGGAGGCACATCACCATGGCAACCGTTGATAGAGAAGACACATCGACTGAACTCGAACCCGCTCCTGCTTCACTGAGAGTCATGTCAACAATGTTCACGTCAATAAGAAAACTACAGCCTGTGAGCTACGTTATGTGCGTGTAGCTGTAGCGTGTAGTTGTGTGTCTATATATCAATGAGGTTTATTTTAAAGGTGTATCTAAAAAAAAAAAAGGTTTGTCCTTGTGTGGGGTTTGTGATCTAAAAATCTTATGGCGCTTTTCCACTACACAGTTCCAGCACGGCTCGGCTCGGCTCGGCTCGGTTCCAGGAACGACCTTTTCCATTAGAAGTACCTACTCAACGTGGGCGGGGTCGTCATACCACGGCTCTGTGAAACTGCCGTGACTTTGTTTTATACGCGACACAAACACATAAACAATGGAGGACATGGAGGCAGTGGTGTACTTGCTGCTGTATGTGGCTGTATGTGGCGTTGCCGGTGTTTAAAAATGGCGGGTTTGATTCTTGTGTGGGACGGCTCATGACTCTTCCAGTGACTCTCTGACCAATCAGCAGCCAGCAGTCTGATGACGTCACATTTAGTATCGGCTCGGCTCGCTTGGACCCTCAGCAGAGCAGGTACTAAAAAAGCAACAGGTACCAGGTACTATCCCTAGTGGAAACGCAGAGAAACCCGAGTCGAGTCAAGTCGTGCTGGAACTGTGTAGTGGAAAAGCTCCATTACACGCCAGGGGAGAGACCTGGCTGGCTCCTCAGTCTTTACTCAGTAAAACTAAAGAAACAGAATAAACAAACACAAACGTCACAAAATATTCACCAGCAGTCGTCTGAACTGACCAGAGACCACAAACAGACAAAGTCTATGAACAACGGTCCAACACACAACACGTGTTCCCTTCTTATACCCCAAACCTGGGAGAGGTAAAGCCAACCCCTCCCATGGCCTAAAAACCATTACCTCGTCTTTTGACACCAATACTTTCTGTTGGAAATGCTCCTTTAGTTCCCTGCTGCACCTGTTGCCTCCTAACACGTTATATTCTTATCTGGTTGACATCTGGAGGGTTTTTTAAAACAAGGTGCTTCCTACAAAACACACCGTTAGCTTTTAGAAACTCAGGCCTTCGTGTTTCTGTTATATCCCGTTAATTAATCCTGATTTTGATTTTTTGCCATAATCGCCCAGCTCTGGTTCTGATGACGAAACCACAGATTCCAGATCAGTAACCGTCTAGATGAAGCTCAGATTATTAACAAACCAAACTACGATAACTACAACGAGCTTCGACGTCGGGGCAGAGAAACGTCGCTCAGTCTGGACGAAGCGTCTCAACGGAGAGAAGACGACACATTTATGAGTTTAGAGTTCATCCTCAGACTAAAAACTAACTAATCTAAACTTGGACAACTGAGCTTTTCCCAAAACGTTGTCTAAAGAGAAGTAAATGTGAAAATCATCGGTGTAATACCACTGACCGACCACATGGGGGCAGCAGTGAGCCAGTTCTCTCTTTACTGTCACTTTAACAGCTTTCTGCTTTATTTCTCTGCTGCAGTGAACAGTTTCTTCTTCGCTGGTTTTCTGTGGCAGAGATACTCGTGTACGTTTATAGATATTAAAGATATTTGCAGGATCGAGCTGAAACTGCTGCTGACTCTTTTCAGTTTGAGTTGAAATCTGCGTTTTTAGAGTTTTCCGACGTGTGAAGAAACATTTTAGAGCTTTTTTCTTTTAAAGCTTTAACTCTGTCTGAGTCTGAGCTGCGTGACGAACCTGATTATGGTTTAACAAAGACAGATGACTGCAGGTCAACATGCAGAGGTCAGAGGTCAAAGGTCAGCTCAGCCCCCCCCACCCCCCTCGCTGCACTCATGCTTTTAATCCTAATTCAACTCGAGACTAAAAACAGTTTAAAAAGCCTCCGAAATGATTCACTGAACATGAGGAGGGTTGTTACTTATCTTTTTTTTCTTTTTTTAAATCAATGTTACATGTTTTATGTTTTTTAATTACAGTTTTTATCTTATTCTGAAGATGATGAAGATGATGAAGATGATGTTAGGCTGCAGCTGTTTGAACGGTCGTTTCCTGCTGCAGGTTAACGAACTTAAACAGGAAACGGAACAAAAGAAACGAGGTCAAAGAAAAGTAAAACATATATTCCTACATTTAAACGTCTCAGTGAGGCAAAAACCTGAACACGAGGAGAAGAAGAAGAAGAAGAAGAAGAAGAAGAAGAAAAAGAAGAAGAAGAAAAAGAAGAAGAAGAAGAAGAAGAAGGAGAAGAAGAAGCAGAAGAAGAAGAAAAAGAAGAAGAAGAAGAAGAAGAAGCAGAAGAAGAAGAAGCAGAAGAAGAAGAAGAAGAAGGAGAAGAAGAAGAAGAAGCAGAAGAAGAAAAAGAAGCAGAAGAAGAAGAAGAAGAAAAAGGATTCTGCTCTCAGACACAAACTTTAAATCCAACAAACCGTCAAACTCACAAAGACACTTTAAGAAAATGACCTAAAAACTGCAAAGCTGCAAAACCACACACACCTGGACACATACACACACACACACACACGCATGCACACACACATATACACACAATCACACGCATGCACACACATATACACACAATCACACGCATGCACACACACACACATACAAACACACTCACATATACACGCACACACACACACACACACACCTGAACATACGCATACACGCACACACATATACACACAATCACACGCATACACTGACAGACACACACACACACATACACACAAACACGCATGCGCACACACACACACACACACACACACACACACAGACACACATCTACACACACACACACACACACACACACACACACACACACACACACACACACACACACCTCCCAGCTCTTCATGTTAAGTTTCCTTTTGTCTCATTATTTTAATTATTGCGTCTTTAATTTTAATCTATAAAACATATAAAACCGACAGAAAGCAAACAGCCGATCAGCTGATCATCATTCTGAGTCTTTAACGTTAATATTTAATCCTCTGAGACCAAACAACTGATCGATCAGTGGAGGAAATGATTGATTAGAGATCTGAAGACGAAGACAAGCAGAGAACGTTTTCAGTTTGAAGCTTGAAGCAGAAGAAGAAAAGGAAATATCGTCACGTATCGGAAACCATATATCGGTCAATATCGGCCTTTACTGAACTATCAGATAAATATCGGTGAATACGATGTCCGATACTTTCATGTTTTAGAGTTATATAGTCGGTATTTTCTGCTCCATCGGTCAGATCCTAACAGGAAACAGAAACATCGTGTTTAAGGTCGGACTCTTACGTCTAGATCCGCAGCTAATGATTATCTTCATCATCGAGTTCGTCAATCAATTATTTATCTCGATTAATCAATTCATGAAAGACCCCACCCACCCGGCACATGAACTGTTTGTCCCTCTCCCCTCGGGCAGGAGGCTACGCAGCATCCGAGCGAAAACCTCCAGGCTGAGAAACAGCTTTGTCCCAGACGCTGTGAGACTATTAAACTGTTCGGATTCTGCCTCGATAAATGCACTTTATACTACCCGTCTGTGATGCACTTTATACTACCCGTCTGTGATGCACTTTATACTACCCGTCACTTTAACTATGTTTTATTTGTATATGATGTTTTAGCTTGTTTTAAATTAGATTTTATTTATTTTTGTATCTGAGACTTGAGTACTATATCTCGCTCACATGTCTGACATGATGACTGACAAATAAAGCATCTTGAATCTTGAATTAGTCATTTGATCAATTAACGTTAGAAACAGGAGGAAGATGTCCAACGCAGGTCTGGTTGATGGAGGAACGCTTGTGTTGATTGGCTGAGAGGAAGTTCGGACTAACAGTCATATTTTCTAACTCTGGGTGTAAAAAGCATCGATTGATGAGAGACATTCTGATTCTACTTGGTATCGATTTATTTCAGTCGAGTACCGATATCCAGCTCTAAATATAAACTCACTACTTTACTTCATTTAATCCATAAAAGTTAAATTACTGACTTTGAAAAACACTCAAAAAAAGTTCACGTAAATAAAAAAAGCTTCTCAGTAACAACAACGTGATTCAGTTCTTCCTCCTCTGCTTATTTATTTATTTACTTCTATAAGAGTTATTATTAATTAAACTGTTAATGAAGAACAAAATAAATCACTAATGTTCAAATTCTGCACATTAACCATCAAAAACAAACTGACCGATTATTTTCTCAATCAATAAAGTTATTTGATCTATAAACTTTAAAACAAGGTGAAAACTGTCCAATGCTGATGAGTCTGAGATGTAAAGACGTTTATTTTAAACCAGGAAGTGTTTAAATGAGACGCTGCAGACGGAGCGAGTTAATGATTGATTATCTGAACAGCTGCAGATCAATCAGCTCATTGATTATTAATCACTGCAGAGACACAAACTGATTCAGCAGGTTAACACACAGCTCGCAATTTACCAAGAATCACCAGCAACTGTACGATACGATATTATCACGCTACGATGTTATCACGATACTTATGTCACGATATAATATCACAATACGATATTATCACGCTACGATATTATCACGATACGATAATATCACTGTACGATATTATCACAATACGATATTATCACAATACGATGTTATCACTGTACGATGTTATCACTGTACGATATTATCACTGTACGATAATATCACGATACGATAATATCACTGTACGATATTATCACGCTACGATAATATCACAGTACGATATTATCACAATACTTATGTCACGATATGATATCACGCTACGATGTTATCACTGTACGATAATATCACTGTACGATAATATCACAAAACGATAATATCACTGTACGATAATATCACAATACGATATCATCAGGATACGATAATATCACTGTACGATATTATCACGGTACTTATGTCACAATACGATATTATCACGATATTCTCCTGCACGCTAACCAGAGCCATCTAGTAGACAGAAGAAGCAACTGATTTTATTATTCTAGTACCAAAATCGTACATTTATCATTTGCAATATATATATAATAAAAGATCGATACTTTAGCGTCTGTGTATCGATACAATATGTCCACGCAAAATATCACGATATTATCCTGTATTGATTCTTTCGTCCCACCTCTAATATTTACAGATTATTGTGTTTCTGTTTGTTTCTCAGAGAGCAGCTTCAGTCTGACATCGAGCCGGACGATACGGACTAAATCACATGTCAGGATATTTTAGACCAAATACATCGATATCGATATCGCAACAATATCGTAAAGATGACTGTCGATGCTTTCACGAAATATTTACACAATGAAGTTTATGATAAATAATCGTCAGTAATGTGAATAAAAGGTTAATTATTCTAACATAGCGTTTAAAAGCAGGAAAAGAAACTCTGATGACACATCGCGATATTACGATATCTAAAATCTGAGATGATATCGACATACTGCACAGCGCTAGCATGACATCATCAGTCCTCAGAGTCTGCTCACCTGAGTTTCACCTGAGTGTCCTTCTGCATCCACACACACACTCACACAAACTGGTAACACACACACACACACAGACAGGTAACACACACACACACACACACAGCCACAGATACACACACATATATATACAGGTAACACACACACAGCCACAAATAGATAAATCACACACACACATTAACTGATTCCTGTGTGTGTATGTGTTACCTATGTGTGTATATGTGTGTATGTGTGTTACCTGTGTGTGTGTATTACCTGTGTGTATATATATATGTGTGTGTGTGTGTTACCTGTGTGTGCATTACCTGTGTGTGTGTGTATGTATATGTGTGTTACCTGTGTGTATATATGTGTATGTGTGTTACCTGTGTGTGTATATGTGTGTGTGTGTGTGTGTGTATATACCGGACCCATCCAGAGGTCACCGAGCCTTGTCCCGGTCCCCGGTTCCCTCCCTCCTCTCTGTGTGAGTTAAATCAGTGCTCAGGTAAGCAGCTCGCTCTGCAGGCTGCAGCCATGTTTGCGCCATTATTTACAAACCCCGCATCAGATCCCCGCATCAGAACAAAGAGCGGGGGTCTGTGCGGGGCGCAGGGCCGCACAACGAGCTGCTCTGCGGTACAAATGTCCACGCACACTAAAGCTCGTGAAAGAGCTCGTGCAGTGGAGCGCGAGGCCTCCGTTTCTTACCGGTACACCGATCAGCGCCGCCGCATAATCCCGATCAGACACCGTGACTCCACCGAGCCGCTGAGAGCTAGCTGCTGCGCACACAGGACCGGAAGAGGGCCGGGCGGCGTTTCACAATAAAAGCACACACCGTGAAGCATCAAAATAAAGATTCTTTATTAGCAGCTTGGTCCATAAAATATAAACAGCTAATGTTTTATCCACAACACAAAACTGTTCAGTTTATTGTCACAAAGACAAAAAAACCCAGAAAGTATTCACATTTAAGAAGCAAAAATAGTTTATTAATTTAATGATTGTTAACTAATCAACTAATGCTAGCAGTTATTGTTAAAGATAAACCCAAACCACTACTATTACTGTAATACTGCATACTACATCACTATAATACTGCAGTACTTTTACTGTAATACTGCATACTACATCACTATAATACTGCAGTACTTTTACTGTAATACTGCATACTACATCACTATAATACTGCAGTACTTTTACTGTAATAATGCATACTACATCACTATAATACTGCAGTACTTTTACTGTAATACTGCATACTACATCACTATAATACTGCAGTACTTTTACTGTAATACTGCATACTACATCACTCATAATACTGCAGTACTTTTACTGTAATACTGCATACTACATCACTATAATACTGCAGTACTTTTACTGTAATACTGCATACTACATCATTATAATACTGCAGTACTTTTACTGTAATACTGCATACTACATTACTATAATACTGCAGTACTTTTACTGTAATACTGCATACTACATCACTCATAATACTGCAGTACTTTTACTGTAATACTGCATACTACATCACTATAATACTGCAGTACTTTTACTGTAATACTGCATACTACATCACTATAATACTGCAGTACTTTTACTGTAATACTGCATACTACATCACTATAATACTGCAGTACTTTTACTGTAATACTGCATACTACATCACTATAATACTGCAGTACTTTTACTGTAATACTGCATACTACATCACTATAATACTGCAGTACTTTTACTGTAATACTGCATACTACATCACTATAATACTGCAGTACTTTTACTGTAATACTGCATACTACATCACTATAATACTGCAGTACCTTTACTGTAATACTGCATACTACATCACTATAATACTGCAGTACTTTTACTGTAATACTGCATACTACATCACTATAATACTGCAGTACTTTTACTGTAATACTGCATACTACATCACTATAATACTGCAGTACTTTTACTGTAATATTGCATACTACATCACTCATAATACTGCAGTACTTTTACTGTAATACTGCATACTACATCACTCATAATACTGCAGTACTTTTACTGTAATACTGCATACTACATCACTCATAATACTGCAGTACTTTTACTGTAATACTGCATACTACATCACTATAATACTGCAGTACTTTTACTGTAATACTGCATACTACATCACTATAATACTGCAGTACTTTTACTGTAATACTGCATACTACATCACTCATAATACTGCAGTACTTTTACTGTAATACTGCATACTACATCACTATAATACTGCAGTACTTTTACTGTAATACTGCATACTACATCACTCATAATACTGCAGTACTTTTACTGTAATACTGCATACTACATCACTATAATACTGCAGTACTTTTACTGTAATACTGCATACTACATCACTATAATACTGCAGTACTTTTACTGTAATACTGCATACTACATCACTATAATACTGCAGTACTTTTACTGTAATACTGCATACTACATCACTATAATACTGCAGTACTTTTACTGTAATACTGCATACTACATCACTATAATACTGCAGTACTTTTACTGTAATACTGCATACTACATCACTATAATACTGCAGTACTTTTACTGTAATACTGCATACTACATCACTCATAATACTGCAGTACTTTTACTGTAATACTGCATACTACATCACTATAATACTGCAGTACTTTTACTGTAATACTGCATACTACATCACTATAATACTGTAGTACTTTTACTGTAATACTGCATACTACATCACTATAATACTGCAGTACTTTTACTGTAATACTGTATACTACATCACTATAATACTGCAGTACTTTTACTGTAATACTGTATACTACATCACTATAATACTGCAGTACTTTTACTGTAATACTGCATACTACATCACTCATAATACTGCAGTACTTTTACTGTAATACTGCATACTACATCACTATAATACTGCAGTACTTTTACTGTAATACTGCATACTACATCACTCATAATACTGCAGTACTTTTACTGTAATACTGCATACTACATCACTATAATACTGCAGTACTTTTACTGTAATACTGCATACTACATCACTATAATACTGTAGTACTTTTACTGTAATACTGCATACTACATCACTATAATACTGCAGTACTTTTACTGTAATACTGTATACTACATCACTATAATACTGCAGTACTTTTACTGTAATACTGTATACTACATCACTATAATACTGCAGTACTTTTACTGTAATACTGTATACTACATCACTATAATACTGCAGTACTTTTACTGTTAGCTAACTACTAACCCAATATAATACTGCAGTACTTTTACTGTAATACTGCATACTACATCACTATAATACTATAATACTTTAATTAAGCATTATAATATTTGGAGTATTTTATTTTAGACCCTGTAACCGGATGTGCGGTGTTTCCCGCCGGCTACCTTGACGCGGGGTTGTTATTGTGCGGGTTCTGGCACCGCAGAGTCCCGCCTTTCTTCCTCTTGCTAAATAGTGATCCAGTGGAGTGAGGGCAGCTCGGGTTGCTGTTGATCTTCCTGCTAAATACTGCGCCTGTGTGTTGACCTGCTTTTACAGCCGCAGCCGGAGCAGATGTTCAAACACCAACAGATGTTTTCACGTGCTCACATTTTAAGTTTAACAGAAACACAGATGTTAAAGAATCACGGGAGTTATAACAAAACATGTCCGGAGCGCAGTGCAGCTGCTGGCCGGCAGGGGGCGCAGCGGGCCGGCAGGTAGTGCTGCGGGCCGGCAGGGAGTGCTGTGGGCCGGCAGGGGGCGCAGCGGGCCGGCAGGGGGCGCTGCGGGCCGGTCAGCTGATCCAGAGTCAGATCTAAACAGATGCTGACGGGCCATCTGATTGGCTGAGGAGCCGAACAGCTGATCTGAGAACAGCTTCAGGTGCTGTGGAGGGAAGGTGCGTTGGTTAGGGTGGGATTGAGAGCACGAGCGGGCGGTGTTAGTAAATATAAACAGTGATTAGACGAAAGTTACACACACACGAAAATACACAAATACAGGTAATACACACAAATACACACAAATACAGGTAACACACACACACACACACACACTAATACACACAAACACAGGTAACACACACACACTAATACACACAAATACAGGTAACACACACACACTAATACACACAAATACAGGTAACACACACACACTAATACACACAAATACAGGTAACACACACAAATACACACAAATACAGGTAACACACACAAATACACACAAATACAGGTAACACACAAACACACACACACAAATGAGGCAACACACACACACTAATACACACTAATACACACTAATACAGGTAACACACACACACTAATACACACTAATACAGGTAACACACACACTAATACACACAAATACAGGTAACACACAAATACACACAAATACAGGTAACACACAAACACACACACACAAATAAGGCAACACACACACACTAATACACACAAATACACACAAATACAGGTAATACACACAAATACAGGTAATACACTAACACATACACACACACAGAGGGAGAGAGAGAGACAGACAGACACACACACACACACACACACACACACACACACACACTAATACAGGCAACACACACAAATACAAGTAATACACTCACAGAGAGAGAGAGAGAGAGAGAGAGAGAGAGAGAGAGAGAGAGAGAGACACACTAACTCTAACCTTAAGCACCGCCCGCCCGTTCCGCCCCGCTGACACAAACCAAGCGACCAGCTGCTAAATTACAATCAGAGCGGAGGAATTTAGGAAGAAGCCTTTTCTGCTCTCCTCCTCCTCCTCCTCCTCCTCCTCCTCCTCCTCCTCTCAGTAGTTTCCCTCCGTGTCGGTCCATGAACGCGCAGACACGCCGCGGCTTTAACCCCTAACCCTAACCCTGGAAGAGACGGGCAGCCCTCCGGAGGATGGACGGCAGCAGGCTGTGAACGGCGGCCCGCCAGCATGTGACATGAACCGGGACAAAACAGCGAGCGAGGCCGGTGACATGATGTTGGTCCGGAGCTCGGTGAGTTAGCTGCGGGGAGTTAGCATCGGTGTGCTAACGGGCTAACAGGATCAACACAAACCAGGAAACATTCAAAAACAGCTGCAGGGTTATAAGAAACAGACATTAACTCTATATTAATATGATAAAGGTGAATTATGGTGTGTTGGTAATGTGATGTGTTGGTTAGTAGTTAGCTAACACTTCCTGGTGCTGGAGGAGTTAAAAGCAAGAGTTTAGCTTCTCTGTTTCTCTCTGATGAGTCTTTAAATCAACAGTCAGGAGATTAAATCAGCATTAAAAGCTTGTCTGTCTGTCTCTAATCATTCCTCCTGGTCGTACTGACCGTTCATAATGTTTACAATGGGAAGTGATGGAGGACACAACTTCTAACTAAATAATAATAATACAATAAATGAGTAATAAATGCTAAACCCTTAACCCTAAAACACAGAATATATTCCAGCTTCACTCCTGAGTCCTCCTGCAGATCTAATAAAGGAGCAGTGGAGGATTTTCAGGTCACATTTCTGCTCTAAAGCTGACAGATAGTGTTCAGATTCACAATAACCCAGTGTCCAGTTGGTGTAACCAGTATTTCACCATAAAGACAAAACTTCTAACTCTATAATGTGTCAAATTAAAGTTAAATCCAAACATTAAGATTCACAGTTTCACAGTAAAAAGGATAAACTTCTTACTGTAACTGTATATAAGGATCAATGACGTGATGCAACTCAGTGTCCAGTTGGTGTAACCAGCATTTTACCATATAGATGCTTATATACAGTTACAGTAAGAAGCTGTAACTGTATATAAGGATCAGTTAGAGCTGGCTGATATGGATTAAACACAATATCTTTGACCAAATACCTCTATCGATATCACAATTAGGGTTGCAAAATTCCGGGAATTTTCAAACTTGGAAACTTTCCATGGGAATTAACGGGAATTAATGGGAATTAACGGGAATTAACGGGAATAAACCGGGAATTTACTAAACTGAAGGTATGTTCTTATTAGGGAACTTAAATATAGTTGTGTAAAATAATATTTTAGTATAATCCTGACTAAAACAACCTGATATCATGCAGTACAGTTGAATATCTATGCTATCTGAGACCACGCCCCCTACATGCACTGTGCATACTCCATCACATGCACAGATGATTTCTACAATCCTAGACCACACTTTTGAGCCCAGAGCACACAACTTGAAGCCAGACTTTTGAGCCTGTGGTTTTGATGACATTATATGGTAATATATTTAGGGATATGTTTATGTGTAAGTGCTATATTTAGCCTTATAGTGAAAAAAATAACAGACAGGAGTGGCACTTTGAAGTTACTAGTTATATCATTTGCACCTAAGTAAATAACAATAACTAATAGTTTTAAAAACATCTTGTATATTTTGGATTTTATGAGTTGTATCTCCACCAGGATACATTAGACACACCCCCGTCAGGGTTGTGTAGCTTCACAGACACATTGTTGTATTTTTTCAGAGTTGTGTGTGAAACCATTAAGAATAATAACATTTAGTTGTTTTTTTACATTAAATTATAAATAATTGTATAATTTAATATAACTTCAACAGCTCAGGGACATCAAGCGACATTGTTTGTGCACCTTTTTTCATCGTCAACTTAAAATAATGTTCTGTTTTTTAATGAAGAGGTGGACTTTTTTTATCCAATGAATCAATCAAATGATGATACCTTTCCACTAAATTACCCTCAGTTGCCATAAATTCCCATTTAATTCCCATTTAATTCCCATGGAAAGTTTCCAATTTGGAATATTTCCAAAATTCCCCAGCTTAACTTCCCATGGAAATTTACTGGAAACTTTCCGGAAATTTACCGGAAATTTTCCACCCCTTTGCAACCCTAATCACAACTATATTATAAGGATGACTTTTGGTGCTTTTTGATAAATAATCATCAGTAAACTGGATATAATGACTATAAAGTTGGTAACGTGGGCGGCGGTGGCTCAGCAGGTAGAGCGGTCGTCCTCCAAATGGAAGATTGGCGGTTCGATTCCCGCCACCTCCAGTCCACATGTCCATGTGTCCTTGGGCAAGACACTTAACCCCAAATTCCTCCCGTTGCTATGCCAACGGTGTATGAATGTGAATGAATGGTTAACTTCCTCCTGATGAGCAGGTTGTGGTAGCTCCTGCCATCAGTGTATGAATGTGTTGTAATGTAAAGCGCTTTGAGTGGTCGTAAAGACTAGGAAGGCGCTATATGAGTACAGAACATTTACCATTTGGAAAAGTTAATAACAGAACAGCTGGAACAATCTGTTAAGTTCACTAAATTACATCATTTTACTTTAATTCAGCTTTAAAACCAGGAAAAGACGATATCACAATATTATGATACCCAAAGTCTACGACATATCCACATAATGCCCAGCGCTAGGATCAATGACGTGATGCAACTCAGTGTCCAGTTGGTGTAACCAGTATTTCACCATAAAGACACAACTTTAACCCTTTTATAGGACACTCATTGAAAGGAAGGGAGGAAGGAAGGAAGAATGGAGGAAGGAAAGGAAGGGAAGGAAGGAGGGAGGAAGGAAAGGAAGGACGGAGGAAAGAAGGAAGGAAGGAATGTAGGGGGAGGAAAAAAAGAGAGAAGGAGGGAGGGAAGAAAGAAGGAAGGAAGGAAAGAAGGAAGGGAGGAGAGAAGGAGGGAGGGAGGGAAGGAAGGAAGGTAGGGGGAGGAAAGAAAGGGAGAAGGAGGGAGGGAAGAAGGGAAGAAAGAAGGAAGGAAGGAAAGAAGGAAGGGAGGAGAGAAGGAGGGAGGGAGGAAGAACAGATGGAAGGAAGGAAGGTAGGGGGGAGGAAAGAAAGAGAGAAGGAGGGAGGGAAGAAGGAAAAAAGAAGGAAGGAAGGAGAGAAGGAAGGAGGGAGGGAGGACGAACAGATGGAAGGAAGGAAGGAAGGACGGACAGAGGAAGGAAAGAAGGAGGGAGGGAGGAAGGACAGATGGAAGGAATGAAAGAAAGGAAGGATGGAGGAAATAAGGAACGAGGGAGGGAGAAAGGAAAAAAGGAAGGGAAGAAAGAAGGCAGGAAGGAAGGAAGCGTAAGATGAATCTCTGAACTGGCCCTTTAATATCTGAACTGGCCCTTTAATGTTAAACTCGGCGGCTGTCAGAAACAAACTCGGCGTGTTAAATGATTCTCTGCTGCTGATCTGCATGTCATCCATTCCTCATGTTGGTTTAGTGTTTAACAGGAAGAGACCGAAAGCAAACAGAGAAGCTTTTATTGGCTTCCGACTCTAATAAAGCTCCATGTAACCCAGTGTCCAACGGTGTAACCACTATTTTATTATAACAATCTGATTTTATAGACAGGAAAATGAATGTGGAATAAAAATTAATCTACTTTTGCATCACAGCGCTTTTGTTTTAAACATGTTTTATATCATTTATCACAAATGATTGTTTATTTTTTGTTTTTAACGTGTTTTTTAAACGTGTTTTTTTACGTGTTTTTTAAACGTGTTTTTTTACGTGTTTTTTAAACGTGTTTTTTTTACGTGTTTTTTTACGTATTTTTAAGGTCACATTTCTGCCTTAAAGCTGACAGATAGAGTTCAGATTCACAATTATTCAGTGTCCAGTTGGTGTAACCAGCATTTTACCATAAAGACAAAACTTCTAACTCTATAATGTATCAAATTAAAGTGAAATCCAAACATTAAGATTCACAGTTTCACAGTAAAAAGGATGAAGCTTCTTACTGTAACTGTATATGAGGATCAATGACGTGATGCAACTCAGTGTCCAGTTGGTGTAACCAGCAGTAGTCTTTATTGCCTTTGTACAATAGAAATTGAAACTGAAAGCAACTCTTATGTTACCATACTGAGTAATAAATACTAAACTAACTCAAACACAGAATCCTGCAGCTCTAATAAAGGATTATTATTATCGGGTCACATTTCTGCTCTAAAGCTGACAGATGATGTTCAGATTCACAATTACTCAGTGTCTAATTGGTGTAACCAGTATTTCACCATAAAGACAAAACTTCTAACTCTATAATGTGTCAAATTTAAGTTAAATCCAAACATTAAGATTCACAGTTTCACACTAAGAAGGTAACTGTATATAAGGATCAATGACGTGTATTTAGACAGAATTGTTGGTTTTTGCTCAATTTTGACAAAATGCTTGAAAATCTAAACGTTCTTATCATTTGATGTGTTTTTAAATGAAGTCATTATTAGTATAAGTCAACTTAAATACACTGTAGGTGATTAAAATATTTAATATTTATCATTCTACTGTGGTTACACCATTTGACATTTTCAGAAGCATTCAGTCTCAGGGTCCACTCACACTAGGGCCAGTTGTCCCCCCCTCCCCCCTAACCCCCACTGGCCCCCCACTCACATCACCTCAGACACCCTTCTGTTGTGTTCGAGTCAAGAAAGGAAGGGAGGAAAGGAGTAAAGCAAAAAAGGCAGGGAGGGAGGAAGGAAGGAAGGAGAGAGAAAGGAAGGAACGACAGAAGGAAGAAAGGGGGATGGAGGACGGAAGGGAGGAAAAGAAATAAGGAAGGGAGGAAGGAAGGATGGAGGAAAGAAGTGAGGGAGGAAGGTAGGAGGGAGGGAGGAAGGAAGGAAAGAAGGACAGAGGAAGGAAGGACGGAAGTACAGAGGAAGGAAGGACGGAGGAAAGAAGTGAGGGAGGACGGAAGGAAGGAAGGGAGGAAAGGAAATAAAGAAGGGAGGATGGAGGAAAGAAGTGAGGGAGGAAGGAAGGAAGGACGGAAGGACGGAGGAAAGAAGTAAGGAAGGAAAGAAGGAGAGAAGAAGAAAGAGAGGAAGGTAGGGGGGAGGAAGGACAGAAGGAAGGAAGAAAGGGAGATGGAGGAAGGAAAGACTCCAGCAGGGTTTCCTCCGACAGGTTGAGCTGTGTGTGTGTTCGTGTGTGTGTGTGTGCGTGTGTGTGTGTGTGTGTGTGTGTGTGTGTGTGTGTGTGTGTGTGTGTGTGTGTGTGTGTGTGTGTGTGTGTGTGTGTTCGTGTGTGTTCGTGTGTGTTCGTGTGTGTGTGTGTGTGTGTTCGCCGGTAAAACACAACACAGCTGATCAGTTAACACAACTATGATTCAAAAGTACAAGCTTGTTCTTCTGAGTCAGGACTGAGTAGTCTGCAGTACTACAGATACTTGTGTTTAATAGACTCTAAAAGCAGACGCACTGATTCAACTCTTTACTCCAGTGATCGTTAACGCTCGCAGCCTCTCCAGCGGAGCAGCTATACAACAGACTTAGTTTAATGTCTTAGAAGTCGCCAAATGACTTTAATTCGTTAGTTTATATAATGCAGATTAGTAAAATATGACTTTTATGAGTCACAGTCACAGACAATAAACTTAGCATGTGATAGTTGTGGTAGCATGAGTGCAGTAGATGTAATGAAGTCCACGCAGCACGCTGGATGCAAACTATTATTAAGCCTATAGTCTATTCATTATAATGTCTTTTTATAATGTCTTATGGTCGGATTGGGAACCCATATATGAATAATGTCTCCTTGTTGCATTTAGTGTTGCTTGAAATGACCCGAACCCGAACCCAGGGCTCAGCTAGTGTTGCCTTTTAAAAATCATCCATTTCCCGAGAGTTAAAATGTCTTATTTATCAGGAAACACATGAATCCCTAGTGTGTGCATGAGTGACCAAGTGTACCGAGCTCACACTAGCCAAATAATCCAGACTTCAGGGGGCAAACGTGCTCGGTCACGATACGACTGGCTAGTGTGAGTGAAGTCATATCATTTAAATGATATAAAAACCAACAAAAATACTAAATGTACATTTTAACAAACCTGATGCTGCTTTTAAATCTAGTTTAACTGATTTATGGATTCATCATCTTACCAATAATTTGTTATTTAGTTAGTTCTAGTCATTAATAGTTTTACTGTTAACTGTGATTATAAACGTCAGAGAAGCGTAATCCTGTTTATTAATTATGATTCTGGCTTTCTATGTGTTTATTTGTTCTTTCTTTGAGCTTCACTCGTTGGATCCAAACACTCTATAAATAAAGTTTCAGTGAGCGTGTTGCTTTGAGTTTCATTGTGACGGGACAGGAAGTGAGGCGTTTCATTTTGACGGGACAGGAAGTGAGGTGGTTTCCCCTCCGATGAATCTTTAATGTGTTTGTTTGCAGCACGGCCGAGGGCGAGCCAGAGTGAGTCATGCGGTGGTTGTGATCTTCCTGGAGTTCTTCGCCTGGGGGCTTCTGACTACGCCCATGCTGACTGTGAGTAAACACACACACACACACACACACACACACGCCTGTTTTTACTAACTCGTGGGGACCCTGACTGGGGTCCAGCCTTTCTAAAGGGTCTACAGACGTAATTTTAACTCCTAAATTCATCATAATTCTGTTTGAACATTAAAATGACTTGAAATATCAAAAACTCACATAAATCTGAAACCTGAATTTTGCCCCCCCCCCCTCGTTGGGACCCGTAATGCTAACGTCTATTAGCATACAGTTGACATCACTGTTAGCCACAGTACAATTCATATTCAGTATTTGAAGAAATGTTGGATTGAAACCCTAACGCTAACCCAGGTGGCTAATCGCTAAGCTAATATGCTAATACAAAGCTAACATGCTAATATACACACTTACACACTTTGTCAGGAAAAGGTTCCCACACTGCAGTACCGTGTGTGACCTCTGGGGTTCACACACACATACAGGAAAACCAACCTTGTGGGGACCAGGAGGCTGTTTGCTATTGATTCCAATGCTCGTTCCCATGGAAACCAGGAGTCGGTCCCCACAGGGTTAGTGATATGTCAGGTTTCGGTCCCCACCAGGATAGAAAAATGCACACACACACACACACACACACCCCTCCCCGCCCCGCTGCTGTTTACAGGCTGCTTTTATTTTCTTTCTGAGTAAAGCAGAAGAAAAGTGTCTTCGGGTCTAATTTGACTCATTTCAATATAAATTTCTTTCGTCTAATTATCTGAAGGTCACATGACTGTTTCCTCACTGAAACATCAGGAACATGAAGCAGCTGCTCACTGTCGCCCTGAGTTATAATAATAATAACAGGAAGTAACAAACAAGCCGATTATTAACCGTCATGAAGCTTTTACAAGAAGAACAAATCATTTCTACTTTATGCTCGAACATCCGTTAAATCACTGATCAATAACCTGATCAGGTCAGATAGTAACTGTCAGACTGTGTGTGTGTGTGTGTGTGTGTGTGTGTGTGTGTGTTAGTGTGTAACAGGCGTGTTAAGTGATGTTTCCTGTGTGTTTTTTACATTAGTCACATCACAAGCTTATTAAAATACTCTTTAGTGTGTCTGTCTGTGTGTGTATATGTGTGTGTGTGTGTGTATGTGTGTGTGTGTATCTCTGTATGTATCTGTGTGTGTTAGTGTGTGTGTACGTGTGTGTGTGTGTCTGTCTGTGTGTGTGTATATATATATGTGTGTGTGTGTTGTGTGTGTATATAGTGTGTATATTGTGTGTGTGTGTGTGTATAGTGTGTGTGTGTGTATAGTGTGTATATATGTGTGTGTGTGTGTGTGTGTATATAGTGTGTATATAGTGTGTGTGTGTGTGTGTGTGTAGTGTGTGTATAGTGTGTATATATGTGTGTGTCTGTCTGTGTGTATGTGTGTGTATATATATGTGTGTGTGTGTGTGTGTGTGTATATATATGTGTGTGTGTGTAGTGTGTATGTGTGTGTGTCCTGTTTGACTTTGGGTTATTTTTATGTTTCAGGTCCTTCATGAGACGTTTCCTCAGCACACCTTCCTGATGAACGGCCTGGTTCAGGGAGTGAAGGTCTGATACTACACACACACACACACACACACACACACTACACACACTACACACACTACACACACACACACACACACACACTCATATATACACACACACTACACGTTTTTTGAACTGAAGCTGATTTTAACATGTTTTCCGTGTGTTTTTTTAACGTGTTTTTTTACGTGTTTTTTTTTACGTGTTTTTTTTTACGTCTATTTTTAACATGGTTTTTTAACGTGTCTTTTTTAACGTCTTTTTTCAACGTCTTTTTTTCAACGTGTCTTTTTTAACATGTTTTTAACGTCTTTTTTTAACGTCTTTTTTAACGTGTTTTTTTAACGTGTTTTTTTAACGTGTTTTTTTAACGTCTTTTTTAACGTTGTTTTTTTACGTGTCTTTTTTAACGTGTGTTTTTAACGTGTTTTTTTAGCGTGTTTTTTTAACGTCTTTTTTAACGTGTTTTTTTAACGTCTTTTTTAACGTGTCTTTTTTTAACGTGTTTTTTTAACATGTGTTTTTAACGTGTTTCTGTAACGTCTTTTTTTAACGTGTGTTTTTAACGTGTTTCTGTAACGTGTGTTTTTTTAACGTGTTTCTGTAACGTGTTTTTTTAACGTGTGTTTTTAACGTGTGTTTTCTTTACGTGTTTCTGTGCCTCGTTCAGGGCTTCCTGTCGTTTCTGTCGGCTCCTCTGATCGGTGCGCTGTCAGACATCTGGGGCAGGAAGTCGTTCCTCCTGATGACGGTGTTCTTCACCTGCGCTCCGATCCCCTTCATGAGGATCAGCCCCTGGTAAGAAACCTTCATCACCATCACCATCATCATCATCACCTTCATCATCCTCTTCCTCAGTGATGTCGTGTTTAGTGCTGAGGAGGTTTTCAGAGTTAGAGTTCGTGTATTTATCATTTTAAGGTTTTTTTAAAGGATGAAACTTAACGCAGCAGAATCAGAGAGAACGTGTTCTTATAATTAAAAGTCTGACGCCTACATTACCCAGAATGCAACGGGACCTCTGATAGTCGGCTGTAGACGAGCATCAACAGACTGAATAAAGAACAATAAGTAATAAAGTACAGGAGTAGTAAAATATAAAGTAACATTATAACGCAGCTCACTAAAGGCTTATATTAACTCATATTCATTTATATTAACTTATATGAACTTATATTAACTTATATTCATTTATTTTAATTTATATTAACTTATATTCATTTATATTAACTTATATGAACTTATATTAACTTATATTCATTTATTTTAATTTATATTAACTTATATTCATTTATATTAACTTATATTAACTTATATTAATTTATTTTAACTTATATTCATTTATTTTAACTTATATTAACTTATATTCATTTATATTAATTTATATTAACTTATATTCATTTATATTAACTTATATTAACTTATATTCATTTATATTAACTTATATTCATTTATTTTAACTTATATTAACTTATATTCATTTATATTAATTTATATTAACTTATATTCATTTATATTAACTTATATTCATTTATATTAACTTATATTAACTTATATTCATTTATATTAACTTATATTCATTTATTTTAACTTATATTAATTTTCACACATTAAATAATAGAGCTGGGCGATATTGGCAGAATCAAATATCATGATATTTTAGGCCAAATACCTCGACGTCGATATTTTAACAGTATTGCAGGAAGACTATCGATGCTTTAACTAAATATTTACACGATGATATTTGTGATAAATAATAATCAGTAATGTGAATATAACGACTAAATGGATAAAAACTGATATAAAGTCTGTTAAACTCAGAAAATCACATTTTTACTGTAATTCAGCCTTAAAAGCAGAAAAAGACTTTTATTCTAACATGATACTTTATTACTTTATTCTAACTCATGATATTGATATAATAGATTTATTCTCTAGACTTTGAGCTGCTGTTTGAGTAAAGAGAAAAATCAGCCGTCTGTTCAGCTGCAGAGTCACATGCTGCTCATGTGATCGTCTGAAGGATCAGAGCAGCAGCACACACACACACACAGATACACACATTATACACACACACACACATACACAGAGACACATACACACACACTATACACACACACACACACACACAGATACACACACACACACACATACACTCATTATACACACACACACACACACACACAGATACACACACAGAGACACATACACACACACACACACACACACAGATACACACACAGAGACACATACACACACAGACCCCCTCATACACACACACAGAGAGACACATACACAGAGACACACACACACACTCACACACTCTCACAGAGACACACACACACACACACAGACCCCCTCACACACACACACACACACACATCATGAGCCCGAGGTAAAACAGTGTCAACTTCAAACTGCTTATTCTGTCAAATACATTTTATTTTGAAAGGATCACGGACACATCCTGTCACTGCTTTTCATTTATTTTTTGTATATTTGGAGTCGGACTAAATAAATAAATATAATAAATGTATTTACTAGTGGTGGGCTGTTATCGTCGTTAACGTGAGACTCACAAAGCTACAGTTCATCACGACCTCTTATGGAGGCCTACAGTTCAAAATTCATGTTTAACTGAATAAAAAGTTAGTAAACACGAGTACATCTTATTGAACATGATTTATTTTATCACCAGTTTTCATAGAACAGCTTCTCAAGCAGTTTGTGATGCATTGTGGGAACAGGAGATGAGCCCCTGGTCTAACCCTAACCCGCTCTCAAAGACTTACTTATAGTCATTATTTGGGTAGCACACATACTGTGAATGCCTTCGGCAAATGAACCATTTTAATCTAGATTAATCTAGATTAAAATAATTAATCTATGCCCACCACTAGTATTTATATAATTAAACCTTATTTTCTAATTGGTTAAATCCTCCATCAGCTTCCTGTCAGACATCAACATCATCACTGAACTTCACATGTGTGTGTGTGTGTGTGTGTGTGTGTGTGTAATGTGTGTGTGTGTGTAGGTGGTACTTTGCTCTGATCTCAGTCTCAGGAATCTTCGCTGTAACTTTCTCGGTGATCTTCGCGTACGTTGCCGACATCACAGAGGAGCACGAGAGGAGCACCGCCTACGGCCTGGTAACACACACACACACACACACACACACACACACACACACACACACACACACACGTTGTTGTTTGTTAGAATTACTTGTTGACAGAGGCAATAAATGAATGACGGTTAACCAGTCCTCTGAAATGAGGCCAACCAGGAAGTAACTTAGAGCTGCATTCTATCAAAAGGCCACCAGGGGGCGACCGTCTCTATACAAGTCAATGGAGAATTCACCAACTTCTCACTTGATTTCTAACCTCAGTAAACGTTTTCAAAATGTGTTTATGGTCTCAATCGGTAGTTTAAAGCCTTCTTCAATGCAGTATGATGTTCATTTGGGACATTTAGGCCTCCCTGATTTTATATGTGACGATAAAGCAGGGTATGCATTAGGGCGTGGCTACGTCCTGATTGACAGGTTGATTGACCAATGTCCTCCAGATCCAGCCCTCGTAACCATGGCAACCTCCCCGCTCCGACTCATGTCCATATGAGTAGAATCCGTGTTTTTATTTTTCCCAGCATGCACCTGAAATTTTCAAGATGGCGCTGCCTAGATTAGAAACTATTGGCTTCCGAGCAGCAGTCCACAAACCAATGGGTGACGTCACGGATGTTACGTCCATGTCTTATATACAGTCTGTGGGATTAACGGAGAAAGTACCGGCAAATGTCAACATTCAATTACTAAAAGAATCAGTTTGTATGGATACTTTTTATCTTTTACTCTCCTCTAAGTGATTACTGCATCGTCTCCTCAGGTGTCGGCTACCTTCGCTGCCAGCCTGGTGACGAGCCCGGCCATCGGAGCGTACCTGTCCTCACGCTACAGCGACAGCCTGGTGGTGCTGGTTGCCACGGTGATCGCCGTGGCCGACATCGCCTTCGTGTTCTTCCTGGTTCCCGAGTCGCTGCCGGATAAAATGCGTCTGACGTCTGACTGGGGCTTCCCAATCTCCTGGGAGCAGGCCGACCCCTTCGCTGTGAGTCACCGTCATCATCATCATCGTCTTCATCTTCATCATTAGTAGCAGTAGCCTATTGTTAATATTGATATTGTTAATGTTAATATTTTATCAGATGAGCACAGAATGATTGTTTCCTCTATAAATGTGTGAAGCAAACATCAGCTGATTGATTGACAGCTGTGTTTTTTGTGTGTGTGTGTGTGTGTGTGTGTGTGTGTGTGTCTCTCTCTCTGTGTTTGTGTGTGTGTGTGTGTGTGTGTGTGTGTCTCTCTCTCTGTGTGTGTGTGTTTGTGTGTGTGTGTGTGTGTCTCTCTCTCTGTGTGTGTGTGTGTGTGTGTGTGTGTGTGTGTGTGTGTGTGTCTCTCTGTGTTTGTGTGTGTGTGTGTGTGTCTCTCTCTCTCTCTCTGTGTGTGTGTGTGTGTGTGTGTGTGTGTGTGTGTGTCTCTGTGTGTGTGTGTGTGTGTGTGTGTCTGTCTCTGTGTGTGTGTGTGTGTCTCTCTCTGTGTGTGTGTCTCTGTGTGTGTGTCTCTGTCTCTGTGTGTGTGTGTGTGTGTGTCTCTCTCTGTGTGTGTCTCTCTCTCTGTGTGTGTGTGTGTGTGTGTGTGTGTGTGTGTGTGTGTGTAGTCTCTGCGTCGAGTAGGTAAAGACTCCACAGTGCTGCTGATCTGTGTCACAGTGTTCCTGTCCTACCTGCCAGAGGCTGGACAATACTCCAGCTTCTTCCTCTACCTGAAACAGGTGAGACACACACACACACACACACACACAGACCTGTTTTTACTACCTCGTGGGGACCCTGACTGGGGTCCAGCCTTTCTAAAGGGTCTACAGACGTAATTTTAACTCCTAAATTCATCATAATTCTGTTTGAACAAAAAATGGCTTGAAATATCAATAACTCACATAAATCTGAAACCTGAGTTTTGCCCCCCTCGTTGGGACCCGTAATGCTAACGTCTATTAGCATACAATTGACATCACTGTTAGCCACAGTACAATTCATTTTCAGTATTTGAACAAATGTTGGATTGAAACCCTAACGCTAACCCAGGGGGCTAATCGCTAAGCTAACATGCTAATACGAAGCTAACATGCTAATATACACACTTACACACTTAGTCAGGAAAAGGTCCCCACACTGCAGTACCGTGTGTGACCTCTGGGGTTCACACACACAGTCAGGAAAACCAACCTTGTGGGGACCAGGTCTATCAGGAGGCTGTTTGCTATTGATGCCAATGCTCGTTCCCATGGAAACCAGGAGTCGGTCCCCACAGGGTTAGTGATATGTCAGGTTACGGTCCCCACCAGGATAGAAAAACGCACACACACACACACAGAGCCCTTCAGGATCTTCTGAACTTCAGGAAAACTCAGCGCCTCCACAGTGAGACAGACAGCTGCACTCACACTGTTCTATCAAATGGAAGCTGCTGATGTGTGACCCTCTTCGTGTGTGTGTGTGTGTGTGTGTGTGTGTGTGTGTGTGTGTGTGTGTGTGTGTGTGTGTGTGTGTTTCAGGTGATCGAGTTTACTCCAGCAGCCATCGCCGCCTTCATCGCCATGGTGGGAATCCTCTCTATAGTCGCTCAGGTGTGTTAACACTTCCTGTTCTCTGTTCCTCAGCGTTAGTCATGTTCTCTGTTCCTCAGCGTTAGTCATGTTCTCTGTTCCTCAGCGTTAGCCATGTTCTCTGTTCCTCAGCGTTAGTCATGTTCTCTGTTCCTCAGCGTTAGCCGTGTTCTCTGTTCCTCGGCGTTAGTGACCTTCTCTGTTCCTCAGCGTTAGTGACCTTCTCTGTTCCTCAGTGTTAGTGATGTTCTCTGTTCCTCAGCGTTAGTCATGTTCTCTGTTCCTCAGCGTTAGTCATGTTCTCTGTTCCTCAGCGTTAGTGACGTTCTCTGTTCCTCAGCGTTAGTCATGTTCTCTGTTCCTCAGCGTTAGTCATGTTCTCTGTTCCTCAGCGTTAGTGACGTTCTCTGTTCCTCAGCGTTAGTCATGTTCTCTGTTCCTCAGCGTTAACCATGTTCTCTGTTCCTCAGCGTTAGTCATGTTCTCTGTTTCCTCAGCGTTAGTCATGTTCTCTGTTCCTCAGCGTTAGTCGTGTTCTCTGTTCCTCAGCGTTAGTCGTGTTCTCTGTTCCTCAGCGTTAGTCGTGTTCTCTGTTCCTCAGCGTTAGTCGTGTTCTCTGTTCCTCTGCGTTAACCGTGTTCTCTGTTCCTCTGCGTTAGTCACGTTCTCTGTTCCTCAGCGTTAGTCACGTTCTCTGTTCCTCAGCGTTAGTCACGTTCTCTGTTCCTCAGCGTTAGTCACGTTCTCTGTTCCTCAGCGTTAGTCATGTTCTCTGTTCCTCAGCGTTAGTCATGTTCTCTGTTCCTCAGCGTTAGTGATGTTCTCTGTTCCTCAGGGTTAGTCATGTTCTCTGTTCCTCAGCGTTAGTCATGTTCTCTGTTCCTCAGCGTTAACCATGTTCTCTGTTCCTCAGCGTTAGTCATGTTCTCTGTTCCTCAGCGTTAGTCATGTTCTCTGTTCCTCAGCGTTAACCATGTTCTCTGTTCCTCAGCGTTAGTCATGTTCTCTGTTCCTCAGCGTTAGTCATGTTCTCTGTTCCTCAGCGTTAGTCATGTTCTCTGTTCCTCAGCGTTAGTGATGTTCTCTGTTCCTCAGTGTTAGTCATGTTCTCTGTTCCTCAGCGTTAGCGATGTTCTCTGTTCCTCAGCGTTAGTCATGTTCTCTGTTCCTCAGCGTTAGTGATGTTCTCTGTTCCTCAGCGTTAGCGATGTTCTCTGTTCCTCAGCGTTAGCGATGTTCTCTGTTCCTCTGCGTTAGCGATGTTCTCTGTTCCTCAGCGTTAACCATGTTCTCTGTTCCTCAGTTTTAGTCACGTTCTCTGTTCCTCAGCGTTAACCATGTTCTCTGTTCCTCAGTGTTAACCATGTTCTCTGTTCCTCAGTGTTAACCATGTTCTCTGTTCCTCAGTGTTAACCATGTTCTCTGTTCCTCAGCGTTAGTCACGTTCTCTGTTCCTCTGCGTTAACCATGTTCTCTGTTCCTCAGCGTTAACCATGTTCTCTGTTCCTCAGCGTTAGTCATGTTCTCTGTTTCCTCAGCGTTAGTCATGTTCTCTGTTCCTCAGCGTTAGTCGTGTTCTCTGTTCCTCAGCGTTAGTCGTGTTCTCTGTTCCTCAGCGTTAGTCGTGTTCTCTGTTCCTCAGCGTTAGTCGTGTTCTCTGTTCCTCTGCGTTAACCGTGTTCTCTGTTCCTCTGCGTTAGTCACGTTCTCTGTTCCTCAGCGTTAGTCACGTTCTCTGTTCCTCAGCGTTAGTCACGTTCTCTGTTCCTCAGCGTTAGTGACGTTCTCTGTTCCTCAGCGTTAGTCATGTTCTCTGTTCCTCAGCGTTAGTCATGTTCTCTGTTCCTCAGCGTTAGTGATGTTCTCTGTTCCTCAGGGTTAGTCATGTTCTCTGTTCCTCAGCGTTAGTCATGTTCTCTGTTCCTCAGCGTTAACCATGTTCTCTGTTCCTCAGCGTTAGTCATGTTCTCTGTTCCTCAGCGTTAGTCATGTTCTCTGTTCCTCAGCGTTAACCATGTTCTCTGTTCCTCAGCGTTAGTCATGTTCTCTGTTCCTCAGCGTTAGTCATGTTCTCTGTTCCTCAGCGTTAGTCATGTTCTCTGTTCCTCAGCGTTAGTGATGTTCTCTGTTCCTCAGTGTTAGTCATGTTCTCTGTTCCTCAGCGTTAGCGATGTTCTCTGTTCCTCAGCGTTAGTCATGTTCTCTGTTCCTCAGCGTTAGTGATGTTCTCTGTTCCTCAGCGTTAGCGATGTTCTCTGTTCCTCAGCGTTAGCGATGTTCTCTGTTCCTCTGCGTTAGCGATGTTCTCTGTTCCTCAGCGTTAACCATGTTCTCTGTTCCTCAGTTTTAGTCACGTTCTCTGTTCCTCAGCGTTAACCATGTTCTCTGTTCCTCAGTGTTAACCATGTTCTCTGTTCCTCAGTGTTAACCATGTTCTCTGTTCCTCAGTGTTAACCATGTTCTCTGTTCCTCAGCGTTAGTCACGTTCTCTGTTCCTCTGCGTTAACCATGTTCTCTGTTCCTCAGCGTTAGCCATGTTCTCTGTTCCTCAGCGTTAGTCATGTTCTCTGTTCCTCAGCGTTAGTCATGTTCTCTGTTCCTCAGCGTTAGTCATGTTCTCTGTTCCTCAGCGTTAGTCATGTTCTCTGTTCCTCAGTGTTAACCATGTTCTCTGTTCCTCAGTGTTAACCATGTTCTCTGTTCCTCAGTGTTAGTCATGTTCTCTTCTCTGTTCTCAGACTCTGTTCCTCAGCGTTCTCATGAGAACCATTGGGAACAAGAACACGGTTCTCCTGGGTCTGGGCTTCCAGCTCTTCCAGCTGGCCTGGTACGGCTTCGGTTCTGAACCCTGGTGAGTTTACGGTCACTGAATCTGAAGAACCGACAAATATTTAGACTCTATTTTAAAAAACATCTCTACATATTTAGCAACAGATGGAATAGTTGGTCTCTGTTCTCTGACTGATGTTCTTGTTGTTCTTGTTCTTGATGTTCTTGTTGTTCTTGTTCTTGATGTTCTTGCTGTTCTTGTTCTTGATGTTCTTGTTCTTGTTCTTCTTGTTCTTGATGTTCTTGTTCTTGATGTTCTTGTTCTTGTTCTTGATGTTCTTGTTCTTGTTCTTCTTGTTCTTGATGTTGTTCTTGATGTTCTTCTTGTTCTTGATGTTGTTGTTCTTGATGTTCTTGTTCTTGATGTTCTTGTTGTTCTTGTTCTTGATGTTCTTGTTGTTCTTGTTCTTGTTGTTCTTGTTCTTCTTGTTCTTGATGTTGTTGTTCTTGCTGTTCTTGTTCTTCTTGTTCTTGTTCTTCTTGTTCTTGATGTTCTTGTTCTTGCTGTTCTTGTTCTTGCTGTTCTTGTTCTTCTTGTTCTTGTTCTTCTTGTTCTTTCTGTTCTTGTTGTTCTTGTTCTTGATGTTCTTGTTCTTTCTGTTGTTCTTGTTGTTCTTGTTCTTGATGTTCTTGTTCTTGTTCTTGATGTTTTTGTTGTTCTTCTTGTTCTTGTTTTCAGGATGATGTGGGCAGCAGGAACCGTAGCAGCGATGTCCTCCATCACATTCCCAGCTGTCTCTGCTATGGTGTCACACAGCGCATCACCTGACCAGCAAGGTCTCTCTCTCTCTCTCTCTCTCTCTCTCTCTCTCTCTCTCTCTCTCTCTCTCTCTCTCTCTGTCTCTGTCTCTGTCTCTGTCTCTGTCTGTCTGTCGTATCTTTTTGTATCATCGTTCTGTATTTCAGTGTCATGTGTTTGAATCTCTCTAACTCTCTGTGTGTGTGTGTTTCTGTGTGTGTGTGTCTCTCTCTGTGTGTGTGTGTGTGTGTGTGTGTGTGTGTGTGTGCAGGTGTGGCTCAGGGAATGATCACAGGTATCAGAGGTTTGTGTAATGGTTTGGGTCCAGCTCTGTACGGCTTCATCTTCTTCCTCTTCAACGTGGAGCTGACCGACATTCCTGTAGCAGGAAGACCTGCTCCGCCTACAGAGGTACACACACACACACATATACACACTATACACACACACGCACAGCCTACAGAGGTACACACATCTATATACACACTATACACACACACACACACACACATACACACACAGCCTACAGAGGTACACACACATATACACACACACACACACACAGCCTACAGAGGTACACACACACACACACACATACACACTATACACACACACAGCCTACAGAGGTACACACACACACATACACACTATACACACACACAGCCTACAGAGGTACACACACACATATACACACTATACACACACACACACACAGCCTACAGAGGTACACACACACACAAACACACTATACACACACACACACGCACACACAGCCTACAGAGGTACACACACACACATATACACACTATACACACACATATACACACTATACACACACACGCACAGCCTACAGAGGTACACACACACATATACACACACAGCCTACAGAGGTACACACACACACATACACACTATACACACACACATACACACTATAATTTGTGTGAAATAACTAATCAATACTCTGATTGATGTGTGTGTACTTGTGTGTATTAACATGTGTGTACTTGTGTGTACTTGTGTGTACTTGTGTGTAGAAGTCGATCATCCCCGGCCCGCCCTTCCTGTTCGGAGCGTGTGCCGTCCTATTCGCTCTGCTGGTCGCCGTCTTCATCCCCGAGCGTCACCGATTGGCCGACGTGAAGACTTGCTCCGCCCGTAAGTCGAGCTCCGCCTCCGCTCAGGACGCCGCGCTAACGCCGGCTAGCGACGCCGAGGACATCGAGCCGCTGCTACAGGACAGCAGCATGTGACCCGCGGCCAATGGCAGCGCAGGAGGCTCTCCGCTAGTCCCGCCCCCTCCACGATGAACCAACCACCACTTTCTGTTTCTTCTTCTTCTTTTTTCTTCGGATTCAGACGAACGGCGGCGTTAGACGGCAGTCACACGATGAAACGGCTCCGAGCGCCCCCTGCTGGTGAATCAGAACTACAACACTTTATTATAATTATTATTTTAACCCTTAAACAGGAAACGGACTCTTTCACCTTCCTGTCGTCCTCCCGGGTCAAACTGACCCCTTCTGTTCTGACTGTTCCTTCTTTCCTCCCTTACTTCCTTCCTTCCTCCTTCCTCCCTCCCTCCTTTCCTTCCTTCTTCCTCCCTCCCTCCTTTCCTTCCTTCTTCCTCCCGCCTTCCTTCCTTCCTTTTTTCCAACCCTTCCTTCCTTCCTTTCTTCTATCCTTCCTTCCTTCCTTCCTCCCTCCCTCCCTCCCTCCCTCCTTTCCTCTCTCCCTCCCTCCTTTCCTTCCTTCTTCCTCCCTTCCTACCTTCCTCCTTTCCTTCCTACCTTCTTCCTTCCTTCCTTCCTTCCTTCCTTCTTCCTCCCTTCCTTCCTTCCTTCCTTCTTCCCTCCTTTCCTTCCTTCTTCCTTCCTTTCCTTCCTTCTCTTCTTCCCTCCTTTCCTTCCTTCCTTCCTTCCTTTCCTTCCTTCTCTTCTTCCCTCCTTTCCTTCCTTCCTTTCCTTCCTCTCCTTCCTTCCTTCCTTTCCTTCAGGTGCAAATGACATAACTAGTAAGGATTTTCCACTCCTGCCTGTTTAAGGGTTAAATAATTAAAACTATTATTATTTATAATTATTATTATTATTCTACTCGGCAGCAGCTGTAACCTTCACATACTGGTCAAGTTTATTATTTTGGATTTTACACTTTTGTTGAGGGGAGAAAAATAAAAAACGAATTAACAACCACACGATAAAACGGTTCAGCGTGAAATAAAACATCACCCTCCCAATAAGTGATGATGAATAAACTGTATTTTATAAATTCTATATTTTAATAAATGATAGACGAACACTTTCAGCTGCACAAAAACGTTAATTCAGAAAGTTGAAATATTTCCTTTTTGTATATTTTGCATCACATTAAAGAGTTAAAAGTTTAGTTTTTTCCTTTTTATTAAATATGAACAGTGTGAAAGTTAAACTGTTCAATCCAACTTTATTAGTTAAACACTTAGAAACAAACACAGAAGAATAAAAGAAGACTTAACTTACATTTAAAATACAAATAAAAGACTTAAAGAGATGTTTCACTCCATCCATCTCAGCGAGGAGGCGGAGCAGGTGATTAGTTTGTGTGATTGCCGTCTGAACGCTCCCGCTGCGTCTGTCTCCACCCGCCAGGTCTGCGTTGGTCAGCAGATCAAACGCTCCCAGCAGCAGCAGCAGCAGCAGGTGGAGGTGGGGAGGTTGGAGGAGGTGGTGCGTTGAATTCGCCTCACAGCACAGCCGAGAGGAGCGGCGGCGTTTTTAAAAGAAAAAAAACTGGAACTTTTTAACCCCCCCAACCCCACCCCTCACCCCCCCTCCCCGGACGGAGAGACGGCGCCCCCGAGCCGCTAAGGATTGTGGGAAACGACGCAGACGAGGCTCAGGGCGTTTCTTTTTTTTTCTTCTTCTTCTTCTCGCTGACCGCTCACGACTTTTTAAAGATGCAAATAACAAACCGAGGACTCCGTGGGTGACGGTTACCGCGGCAACCGCAGTCATTATATCGCCGCCGCCGCCATCAGATGTATATTTAAACAGTTTGAAGTGCTTTTGTTTCTTTTTAAAAAAAGGTGCGCTTGATTTCTCCACAGCGGGCGTCTCCTCGTCTGTTCTGCTGTTTCAAATACTTGAAGTGTGTCGTTAACTCTTCGGTTCACCGTCACGCTTCCTTCCTTCCTTCCTTCCCCCCTTCCTTCCCTCCTTCCTTCCTCCCCTCCTTCCTTCCCTCCTTCCTTCCTCCCTTCATCCCTCCCTCCCTTCCTCCTTTTCTACCTTCCTTCCTCCCTTCCCTCCTTCCTTCCTTCCTCCCTCCTTTCCTTCATCCCTCCCTCCCTCCTTTCCTTCATCCCTCCCTTCCTCCCTCCCTTCCTCCTTTCCTTTCTTCCTCCCTCCCTCCCTTCCCTCCTTTCCTTTCTTCCTCCTTTCCTCCTTTCCTTCCTTCCTTCCTCCCTCCCTCCCTCCCTCCGTTCCTTCCCTTCCTCTCTTCCCTCCTTCCTTTCTCCCACACTTCCTCCCTTCCTTTCTTCCTCCCTCCTTCCCTCCTCCCTCCTTCCTCCCTTCTTTTCTTCCCTCCTCCCTCCCTGCCACCTGACGCAGTGCGAATCAAGCGCTCCGAGTTACTGACGTAGTTTTTTTTGTTGTTTTTCAGTTTTTAAAAACCAAATTGTGCCATTATTGTTTGTTCTTGTGTTACTTTCGTTATTTGTTGTTGATTTTTTTAAAGAGGTCAAAGGTTAAAACCACCACATTCCTAAATAACGCTGGATACTGAAACACGCCTGTTACCGTGGCAACAGCTAGCAGTCACACACACAGCCCCAGTTTAGAAAATGGGATGTTTAACTTTCTGTTTTATTGTTTTTTTAATTTTTTTTAAAGGACCATATCGTAGTTTTTTTTTTTTTTCCTTTTTTCTTTTTTTCATGTTTAACCCAAAAAAAAACTTTAATTTAATTTAATATATTTTTACATTTCTGCTGCTCAGATGTGAAACCAGCTGCAGAAAAACCAAAAATCTCTCAAATAAAATAAAATAAATCACATTTTAAGAAAGAAGCTGGAATCTGAGAATTTTTGGATTTTTGTTTTTCGACTTTACGTGATTTATTAAATATCACAATAATAATTTGGGGACTAACAGACGACTCATTTGGATCCACTCTCACATATTAACGTTTATTTTTGCAGCAGGTTTCAGATCCGAAAAAAAGCTAAAAAATCTAAAACAACAAAAAAAACCTGACGATAAATAAATAACCTCCGCAGGATAAAAAGTTTCTGACGTTAAAAACTTTTCTCTTATTTTTAAATCTTATTAAACTTTTTTTGTTGCTTTTGTGTAAAAAAATAAAATAAAATAAATAAATGAATAAAATGTTTCTGAGCTCTTTGAGATGTCGGATTCCTGCGACGTCAAAGTCACGTGATCGCAAATCCGACATCAGCTGACGTCTGTCGCTTTAATGCTGCGTTCAGGTGATCTTCTGATGTGTGGGAAAATACGAGTTTGATGTCAGTGACACACCTGAGCGTCCCGATGAAGAGGAAGATGAAGGTGTGAAGCTTCAGACTGTTACGCTCGTCATCGTCAAGCTTCACGTATTTTTTTTTTTAACGCAAATTTTATTGACTTTTAATCTGGACTGTAGGTTGAGTCTTCTCGGTTCTCATAAAGACAACAAACAGACCTTCGGTATATTTTTCTACGGTCTCACTCCGAAGCCCTTCGTTCATTCAGTCGTTAACCGATTGTCCCTGAACGCACCATAGGCTAGCCTCCGTGCTGCGTTCAGGTCTCATCTGAAACTTTACGACAAAGAATATTTATCTTCATTTAATCTATAAAATAAATAAAATAAAATAACGTGGAGAGAAAAAAAAGTTTAGTTTCGTCTCAAACAGCAAATATTTTTAATTTATTGTCAAACGTAAAAAAAAAATTTATTTGGCTCTTTTTTTTTTTTAAATATATTTTTGGTCCAAAACTGATCAGAAACATTTAACCCTCCTGTTGTGCTCCCGGGTCAAATTGACTGTTCCTCACTTCCTTCCTCTTTTCCTCCTTCCTTCTTTCCTTCCTCTCCTTACTTCCTTTCTCTTTTCTTCCTTCCTTCCTTCCTTTCTTCGTTACTTCCTTCCTTATTTCCTTCCTTTCTTCGTTACTTCCTTCCTTATTTCCTTCCTTCCTCCCTCTTTTCCTCCCTTCCTTCCTTCTTTCCTCCTTTCCTCCCTTCCTTCATTCCTTCCTCATTTCCTTCCTTCCTTCCTTGACCTGAGCACCACAGGAGGGTTAATGAGCTCTGACTGTCGCACTGATCAGCTGGATGGATTTAGGATTTTACGTTTTTTTCCAACGAGACTTGAACGCATCATATTTATAATTTAATCGGTCGACTCTTTAAAGACTTTATGTATAAAGTTCGTTCACTTTAAGTCTTTTAGAAAAGTTGCAGATTCTTTTTTTTTTTTAAACGAGTCTGTTTTAATGTTTTAAATCGATTTATTCAACGATGTCACTTCCTGTCTGCTGCCGCGTGTCGGCCATTTTGTGTCTGCAGACGTCGCAGTTTCACTGAGGGTCAAAAACATCGAAATCATTTTTAGAAGTTCACTTTGGATCGATTTTAAAAATAAAAAACATGTTATATTAAATTAAATACCATTCGTTCGGAGCTTCATCGATCGATTATCGGATCGATTATTGATCGGTGGAGATTCAGTTTCCTGTCAGATTAAATATAATTAATATTAATATTTAAGAATCTGAATCTAAAACTTCTTTAAAACAAAAGACTCAAAATAATTAGAGATTAATTTAATAATTGATTAAAAGCTAATTGGTTGTTTTAATGAAATAATTGATTAATTGAAACATTCGGTGACTTTAAGTTATTGATTGATTAATAAGAAATTTGATCGTTAGCTAATTTTTTTTATCGTAATCAAATATTTTCTTTATTTAATCGTTTGTTGGGTTTTTTTTTTAATTCTCCAAAAAATCTCCAAAATTTTATCGTCAATGAAACTAAAAGAATAATCTTCACAACCGGACAGAGTTATTGATCGATGGGTTGGTTGGTTGGTTATAGGAGCTTTGTGGAGGAGGAGGGGGGGGGGGAAGGAGGGCGGGAAAGGAGGGGGGGGGGGGGGGTCAGACGTGAACAGGAAGCAGCACTTTAATTTCTCTGAACGTTGTGCCTCTAATCAATAATCAATAATGGATCATGTGTGTTTTTCTATGTCTGCAGCTTTCCTTTGATCAGAAACAGTTTTAATAAGAATAAATAATCTACGATGATAATAAACAGAAATGTATCCGTTCATAACTCCCGACTCAAGACTTTCATTTCTGATTCCTGGTTTTTATTCCTTCTCTTTCTCTTTCTGTCTCTCTTTCTTTCTTTCTGTCTCTTTCTTTCTTTCTGTCTGTCTCTTTCTTTCTGTCTCTTTTTGTCTCTTTCTTTCTGTCTTTCTTTCTGTCTCTTTCTTTCTGTCTCTTTCTTTCTTTCTGTCTCTTTCTTTCTGTCTCTTTCTTTCTTTCTGTCTCTTTTTCTCTCTTTCTTTCTCTCTTTCTGTCTTTCTTTCTGTCTCTTTCTGTCTCTTTCTGTCTCTTTCTTTCTGTCTTTCTTTCTGTCTCTTTCTGTCTCTTTCTTTCTGTCTCTTTTTGTCTCTTTCTTTCTCTCTTTCTGTCTCTTTCTTTCTGTCTTTCTTTCTGTCTTTCTTTCTCTTTCTTTCTTTCTGTCTCTTTCTTTCTTTCTTTCTGTCTGTCTCTTTCTTTCTGTCTTTCTTTCTCTTTCTTTCTTTCTGTCTCTTTCTTTCTTTCTTTCTGTCTGTCTCTTTCTTTCTCTTTCTTTCTCTGTCTCTCTTTCTTTCTTTCTTTCTCTCTTTCTTTCTTTCTTTCTTTGTCTCTTTCTTTCTTTCTTTCTTTCTTTCTTTGTCTCTTTCTTTCTTTCTTTCTTTCTTTCTTTCTTTCTTCCTTCCTTTTCTCTTTCTTTCTTTCTTCCTTCCTTCCTTCCTTTCTTTCTTTCTTCCTTTTCTCTTTCTTTCTGTCTTTCTTTCTTTCTGTTTCTTTCTTTCTTTCTTTCTCTCTCTTTCTTTCTTTCTGTCTCTTTCTTTCTTTCTGTCTTTCTTTCTTTCTGTCTCTTTCTTTCTCTTTCTTTCTCTGTCTCTCTTTCTTTCTCTCTTTCTCTCTTTCTTTCTTTCTTTGTCTCTTTCTTTCTTTCTTTCTTTGTCTCTTTCTTTCTTTCTGTCTCTTTCTTTCTTTCTGTCTTTCTTTCTGTCTTTCTTTCTTTCTTTCTCTCTCTTTCTTTCTTTCTGTTTCTTTCTTTCTTTCTTCCTGTCTCTTTCTTTCTCTCTCTTTCTTTCTCTCTCTTTCTTTCTCTCTTTCTTTCTCTCTTTCTTTCTTTCTTTCTTTCTGTCTCTCTTTCTGTCTGTCTTTCTTTCTTTCTGTCTCTTTCTTTCTTTCTTCCTTTTCTCTTTCTTTCTTCCTTTCTTTCTCTTTCTTTCTCTCTTTCTGCATGTTTCACTCTCAGAATATTAAAATAACAGAATTCATTTATTATATTTTAATGTTTAAACTTTATTTTAACTTAAATTGAATAAGACAAAAAAAAGATGTTTTAGTTTATTTTATATTATTATTATTATTATATATTAATATCATTATTATTTATTTAGTTTGTTTATTTTCAAAATCTTTGAGATGTTCAGATTAAATTAAATGATGACGTTACCGTGGAAACCGTCAGTGCATCTGACCAACCAGCAGCTGCAGAGACACACGGTGAGTGTGTGTGTGTGTGTGTCTGTGTCTCTGTGTGTGTGTGTGTTTGTGTGTCTCTGTGAGTATGAGTGAGTGTGTTTGTGTCTGTGTTATCTCTCTCTGTGTGTGTGTTTGTGTGAGTATGAGTGTGTGTGTCTGTGTTTGTGTTATCTCTCTCTGTGTATGTGTGTGTGTCTCTTTGTGTGTGTGTTTGTCTCTGTGTGTTTCTGTGTCTCTGTGTGTCAGTGTGTGTGTGTGTGTGTGTTGTCTGCTGTGTTGCTTTTATTGTCTTTATTTTATAACAGATGGAGAAAAACACAAAGCAGAAGAAAAGCAGAAAAATGAACTCAGCAGCAGCAAAAGAGGTGACAATGACTCTAGTATCCTCCTCCTCATCATCATCATCATCATCATCATCAGTATATCATTATTAGTATTATTCTCTCTCCTGTCTGTAAGCAGGCTGACAGAATGAGGGTTTGCACTGACGGTCTGCATCGCTGTGATCAGTGTGGGAAGAGTTACTCCTTCTTATGGTGTCTGAAGCAGCATCACAAAGTTCACACTGCAGCCAAGACCGAAACATCTGGTTATACCCAGAGATAATCGTCATGGTTACTCCACATCTGGTTATACCCAGAGATAATCGTCATGGTTACTCCACATCTGGTTATACCCAGAGATAATCGTCATGGTTACTCCACATCTGGTTATACCCAGAGATAACAGAGTCTGTTTCAATAAGAGTATTTTGGTATGAAACTTGAGTTATGATGTTTTCTTGTTGCTTTACTTTGAATTCACTGAATACACGGTCTTTAAACATTTTCTTCTAAACACATTAAATAGGTCATAAATGTATTTCTAAAAAAGGTGTAAAAAACATTTCAACCATTTAGATTTGAATTGTGGAGCTAGGATTAGCATAAACCCGCCCCTGCTGCTGTAGAGGTATAAATACATTCAGCACACACTACTACTACTACAGTCTACAGTTAGCCAGTTAGCTGAGTTAGCACTACTACTACTACAGTCTACAGTTAGCTGAGTTAGCACTACTACTACTACAGTCTACAGTTAGCCAGTTAGCTGAGTTAACCACCGAGTTAGCTGCCGAGCTAGCAGCTGAGTTAGCCGCCAAGCTAGCAGCTGAGTTAGCACTACTACTACTACAGTCTACAGTTAGCTGAGTTAGCTCTCAAACATAGCGTCCATGTTTCTGGTAGAGGTGGTGACCTTGATTGACAGGTGACACTTGGTGGGGGCGGGGTTTAGCGGACTCGGAGGCCACGCCCATAGCGTTTGGCAGCAGAGAAAGAGGCTGATTTTTACACAATTTTTACAATTTGCATAATTTCATATAGTTGGCAATTTTTTTAATCATTCAAATTTGGCAGGGTGGTTAACAACACACTTTTCTGTAGTATGTCAAACTCAGAACACATATTTATTATTACTTTACAGACTTTAAGTGTTCATATGAACATTACAGAGCTTTATCTTCAGATCAACTTTTAAACACTGAACTGTGGATCCTTCTTCACTAACAGTATTTAATGAGCCGCTGTATTTACCAGCAGCGGCCACAGGAGGGCGCTCTATCACAGCAGATAAAAGGAGCCTTTCATAGTTAAACTATAACAATATGAAGCTGAGGAAACCCTAAGATGAGAATGAAATGAAATAAACACTGAATGAAAACAAAGCCTTTCATTAGACCAGAGGCCTGAGGTCTGTACTATGAAGCTGGATTAACATACCAGGATATCTCTCTGTTTCCTGGGTGGATTTAGGGATTTACCCAGACATTCACAATCCTTCACAAACATGGAGAAACCCTGCAGAGCTACTTTACAGAGGAGGAGACAATTATTCTTCAACAATATGAAGAATTCAAACATCATCATCAGGCCAAAAGCAACACTGCTGCAGCAAAAGCAAGCAGGAAGGACTGCTGGCAGGAAGTTAGTTTAATATTCAAAATACAAACCTATTATATGTTTCAACCATTTGAGTGAATGATGTCAAACCAATTGTATAGCATACAGACTAATATCCCTCCTGTGCCTCAAGGATTCTTTTTTGAATATATATTTTGGTCAATTTTTACAATAAAAAAAAAAAAATGAATACAATTTTTCTTTTCTGCAGCGATCACTCTCAAGATGTTCTTATTGAGACTTTTTGTTTCCTGACACACAACGAAAAAGGTTAGGGTTTAAAAAATAAGCCTGGTTGCACATGAGGGATATTATTCTGTATATTATAGGCAAGGCAGTTTTATTTATATAGCACATTTCATACACAATGGCAACTCAATGTGCTTTATATAAAACAGGAAAACATGTAATTTGAGAAACTTAAAACATACAATTAACCCCCCCCCCCCCCCCCCCCCAACAAAGTACAGAAAAATAGAAAGACATAAATAAAATGATTGCAGCATAAAATAATAAATTAGCTTTAAAATCATTAAAAGGACATAGAGTGCAAATTAAAGATTAAAATGTAAAGTGTTTTAAAAGAGCTCAATCATAAGCTCAGGACTCTATTATACAGTTGGTTTGACATCCTGAGATCAAAGGGTCAGGGAGCATAATAACTGTATTTATTATTTATTGTAATTGTAAAAAAATTGACAAAATTGGTTTGACATCATTCACTCAAATAATTGAAGCATAATAGGTTTATATTATGAATGTTGAATATTAAACTAACTTAAAGTCTCTATGAAAATCATTCTGTACCTTTCGTATAGGATCATCAGGGACATCTAAAGGAGCAGGTTAGTAGCCATTCAGCATCAGTTACCATGGTGATTTACCAGGTAGGAAGTGAACCAGCGTCGTAGAGTAAACCCTGAAGTTACCTCGATAAGAGAAAATCCAGCTTCGTGGTACAGACCTCTGGTGGACTCACATGCAGGGACAGGGACAGGGCCGTCTAATCAGTCCAAAAAGTCAGAAACCAGGAAATCCAAATCACAGAGAAACAGGAAGTAGACAAGACACAAAAACTAAACCTACCAAAATATAATACAGAACTACCGGCCGTGACGATGGAGACGCTTCTAGTGTTGTGTCTCATCAGTGAACCAGAGTTATTATCATTTATCACACCAACAAAGTTATTTTAAAGAATCATCTCTTTGCTTTTCCTCTTTGTTGCCATGACAACAAAAAAACATGGATTTATTTCCTCATTGAGCCTAAATGTGATGTTTTACAGACTCATTTGTTCTAAACTTTTATTTAATACATGTTAGAGACTTGAAACACTTTCTTGGTGTGAGTTAAAGAGACCAAACGTTCCCACATAAGCAGAGTCAATACTAATATACCTGTGAAAGGTTCATATCTGCTCCATAATATCAGCTGATCTTTACATTTATTCTTAAAATCCCAGATGAGGATGTTTGCCTCGTCCTGTGATCTGCTGTCTGTCTGTAATCTCAGCAGCAACACTTCTGTTTATTACATAACTCAACGTATTATTTGTAATTGTGATGTCATCAGTGTTTTTCTACAATGTAGAAAATAGTTTAAATAGTTTAGGTTGATAATCAGCTGCACTAAATGTGTTTATTAGAGTAACATTGATTCATTACTCTGTGTGGTTAAACTTATCATTGTCATTCACAGAGGAGTCAATGATTTATTCTGCTTTAATATTGTTTTTACTTTATGCTGAGTCACACCTTTAAGTCAGTTTGACATTAAGGCCGCAAACTAATTATTGATTACATTTCTGAGATATTAATACTGAATTAGTGATTAAATGCTGTAAAGAGCAGCACAGCTGTAGTAGAAGAAATGAGGAAAAGCCCTTGAATGAGTTGAGTGATCCTGTATCTACTGTCTGTGAGTTCTCTGTAATCTCAGTATCAACACATTCTGCTGAGAGCTGAAGGTGAGCACAGCTTCAGTTTGTGGAACAAAACACACAAAGTACAATCAGGGATTTTATTTTTGGTACTAAAAAAGATATTCAACATATATACAAATATTTACTTACTATATACACACAGTGATAATTGAACAAGACAGGAGAGCTGATAATAATGACAATAAATAGAGTGAACAAGTATAAAGGTATTACAGCAGCTGTACAGCAGCTCTACATGCTGGATGTCGTGTGGAGACTGGTTGAGCTCTGAGTTTTAGTTTGACTGGAAGTCGTCGTCATGCTCACAGCTCCGTTCTTCCTGTGCCTGAATCAACACATGACATTGCACTATTAGTATAAAGCAGCAGAGATGTGACACATTCACAGCACTATTTCATCTTGAAGACACTGAACATGAACTCTGTTGTGTTGTCTGAAGTTAGTGAAGAGCAGCTGATCTTACTTGTTCATGTTTCTCAGAATGGTTTTTCCCAGCGGTGACTTTGGATTCACACACTTCTGTTTATCTGCTGTTGTTGTGATACTGTGAGAGAAGAAAGAGGCGCGTTAGAGAGGAGCTGAGGGATGCAGGAGAATGACACGTCCATAAATGTGCTTTAATTCAGCTCATGAACTTACATGATCTCCGTGTTTAGACAGAAGATACTTGGATGGTGAACGACTGGAGCCCCCTTGATCATCTTTGTGTCGATCCGGCCGACAAAACCGTTTAAACACTTGCATTTTTTAAAAGTCTCTGATTGTCCTGCAGGAAGAAAAGACACAACCTTATTAGCTGCTGATCATCTTTGATGTCATTTAACAGACTTCACATGTCATGACCATCACGGAGCACTAACCTTGTACATAGAAGACAAACAGGCAGGCGAGGAAGGCGATGACGGCTGACTTCATGGTTGTGTCTGTAGAAAGCTGCTGGCTCACACTCCACTGTCTTCCTTCAGTCTGGACTTGTGATGGTTCAGCTCACAGGATTTCTCTCTTTTATAGAGTAGCAGTCACACAGGGCTGCTGTGCTGAGACACCAGAGTTTCACTTTCTCTGCTTCTTCCTTTTTCCTCCAACAAGCCTGTTTCCTAGAATCACTCACACTTCTTATCCAGAGACTTTGGCTTCAATTGTGGTGACCTTTAGCTTATGTCACCCCTCCGAGTGATTTGAAGAATGAATTAAGAACCAAGTCAAAGTTCTTTTTAGTTTTCTTTATTACCAATCAATTAATCAAAACTGCCTAGGTCAGTGGAGACAGAACTTTATCAATTCGAGGCTGCTGAAGGTGTCCCTGATCCAATGTAGCCTTCCTTCTGTCTGCTTACGTGCACCATCTTTTATACTAAGGTTACACCCCACAAATGTATACATTTTACCAAGCATGAGCATTCTGCTTTTCATCCGTAAAAGGACACAATCTATTCTTGCTTATATTTCAAGTTCCAATGCCTTTACTGTTTGACAACCTCCAAATATTAATGACCATTAAACAAGATGAGACCAGTTTTAATATGAAGACTCTGGCTGTTATGAACAAAGGTTCATACTAAGGCCTATAAAGAAGCAAAACTATTAGTATTAGAAATACATAAATCTGTAGCAGAAAATACACTACACAATCATTCTGCAGAGTAGCTCCTTTCTAATCCTGCATACTTTGAGTGAATTCATTAACAGTTGAGTTATCCAATAATTAATGTGAAATCAAGGTTCTAAACTCTTCATTTGTTTAGTTTCATGAGACTTTACAGAATGACAGCTGTTAGATGTTTTCCTTATTATTGTGTGAACTCTACGGATGAACTCACATCTTCAGTTGTGTTGAGATGTGGTGATTGTGAAGACCATGATTGACTGTACCATGATTGGTCCGGTCAATCATGTTCATCCTCATCAAAGCATTCAGACCTTTCATTAGTAACCTGTGTGGTATATAATGAAATCATCATTTAACGTTTCCACTGCATGACCAAATAAAGAAAAACGAATGCACATTTGTGATGAATCAACTGTTTCAATGTGCAAAGTGGGTCAACATTTGCAGTTTCATTTGTCTTGATCTTTCCTCTTTCCTGTAAATTCCTCTAATCATAGTAGAATTGCTAAGCAGGATGCAGCACTGTTCAGTTCAGAGCTTTATTGTCCCTTGAGGGGAAATGTGGTTTGCAGTGACAGTAACAAAACACAACTAACACAACAACCATAAATAGTTAAACATACATACAACACAACCAAACTTGATAAGAACAATCTCAATCCGAATAAGAATAAGAAATGTTGTTTTTAGTGGTTGTACAGGTTAACTGTATTGATGTACGTGGGACAAAGGAACATTTGAACCTGTTTGTTGGTGCTCGAGGTTTAAATCTCCGTCCAAATGGCAGGGGGATGAATTCCTCCAACTGATCAGAGCTGGACGAGATCGACCGTGCTTTCTTTAAGACAAGCCTGTCAAAGATCTCTGAGAGAGAGAGAGAGAGAGAGAGACAGAGAGAGAGAGAGAGAGAGCTGCTGCAGGACGATGACCTTACTGGCTTCTTTCACTACTTTTTGCAGACGATTTTTGTTCTTCATTGAAAAGTTTCCACAGAACGAAATTAAGCAAAATGTTAAAATGGACTCAATAAAAGCTTTATTAAATAAAACCATTAAAATCTTGTCAACATTAAAATAATTTAGTCTGTGCAGAAAGTATAATCTCTGCAGGCCGTTTTTGCAGATTGTTGATGTGTTGAGATCATGTGTCAGGTTTTTAGACTACATCAAATGAGATAGTCTAACAGTAAATGTCCTCTACACATGAATTCACTTTAATTTCCTTTCAGATTTCTGAGTATCAGCAGTTACACTCTGTAGCTCCTTTCTAATCCTGCATTCTTTGAGGGATTTCATTAGATTTAATACATGAATTCATACTTGAACCACTGAGAACTGGAGTGATTTCATTTCAACTTTTACAATATTTCTGAAAAATACCAATCTGGCTTTTGAGCCAATCACAACACTGAGACAACACTAATCATGGTTATAAATGACTTCAGGTTCATTATGGATATGAACAAACTGAATGATTGTGGTGTTCTTCAGAGAGTATTCCTTTATTGTGTGAAGTGCTTTGTGTCACATATTGTTTGTGTACATTTAAATAAATTTAATTTGTATTGCACTTTACCTTTCAGTAATCTCGAAGTGCTACAGAAGAAGTGAAAGTGCAACAAGGGTCAATATGGTCCAATAATTTTCCCAGATTCACTCACACTTCTTTATTCAGAGACTTTGGCTCAGACAATCATTCTGCAGAATGTCTCCTTTCTAATCCTGCATACTTTGAGTGAATTCATTAGATTTAATAGATGAATTCATTATACTTGCATACAGTATTGTCATTCATTGAACCACTGAGCACTGGAGGTTCTCAACTCTTTTTGGCTTCATTGTGACGCCTTAAAAGAATCTGTTGACCTTTGACATCAGATGCAGATATCTACTGTCTGCTTTGTGTGAACAGTTTAACCACACACTGATTTCATTTCAACTTTTACAATATTTCTGTAAATACCAATCTGGCTTTTGGGCCAATCACAGCACTGAGACAGCACTAATCATGGTTGTAAATGACTTCAGGTCGAATATGGATATGAACAAACTGAATGATTTTAGGTAGACGTCACAGCCTGATTGGCCTTTCTGGTTCTGCTTTTAATTGGTTTAAATCTGATCTTACTACTTCTAAAAGTTATACATTAATTTTGGTGTTCTCATATCTATTTTATTTCATCTTTGGCTCTTAATGCTTCATTTCCTTTTCATCTACTGCTTTCTTTTTGTTTTCACACCTCACCTTTCTGCTGTTATCTTATTGTGCTATTAATTTGCAAATTGATGAGATTTAAGAGAGTCTTACATCACTTCCTGTTTTTATTGAGTACTTGAGTTCTTGTTTTATTGTGTGAAGAACTTTGGGTTACATATTGTTTGTAGGAAAAGTGCTACACAAATGAAGTCTTAATGATTGACTGACTGAATTACATCACCATTCAAATGTTGCTTTGCTTGACCAAATTACATCAAACATACATTAGTGCTGAGTAAGCGGTGTGGAAGTGCAACAAGGGTCAATATTTTTACTTTCTTGATCTTTCCTCTTTCTTGTAAATTCCTCTACTCACAGTAGCATTGCTCAACAGGATGTAGAGCCGTTGGGTTTAAGGACATGTGTGGACTTACTGTGTGAGTCTGATCTGTGTCTCTGCACCATGTGATGCTGTTGTCACCGCCTCCAGCAGCCAATCAGACAGTCAGAAAATGTGCCATCTTTGGACCTGCTTGCATGTGAGTGCAGTAATACTGACAGTAAATGTTCTCTACAACTGAATTCACTTTAATTCCTTTCAGATTTCTGAGTATCAGCAGCTATCAGGCTCCTCTCCTGTGGAACCATCTCCCAGATTTGGTCCGGGGGGCAGACACCCTCCCTACATTTAAGAGTAGGCTTAAAACTTTCCTTTTTGATAAAGCTTATAGTTAGGGCTCTTAGAGCTCTTAGCTTATGCTGCTATAGGCTTAGACTACCGGGGGACTCCCATGATGCACTGAGTTCCTCTCTCCTCCTCCTTCTCTCTCTCTATCCATCCATCTATATCCATTAACATTCATGTTCTATTAATGCATTCAATAAGCTAAACTTCTTCCCCGGAGTTGTCTGTGCTTTCTGGTCTCACAGGTAATCTGGACCTGTAGACATCCGGATGACAGTCCCGGACCTTCAATGTGCTTCTCACTCCTATCCTTCTTCTCTCTCCTATCCTTCCTCTCTCTCTTCCTCTCCTTCCTCTCTCTCCTCTCAACCCCAACCGGTGGAGGCAGATGTTCTCCCACTCTGAGTCTGGTTCTGAGGGTTCTTCCTGTTAAAAGGGAGTTTTTTCCCTCCACTGTCGCCAAGTGCTGCTCATGTGGGAATGTTGGGTCTCTTTAAATGAAACCTGAAGAGTTCGGTTTAGACCTGCTCTATGTGGAAAGAGCCTTGAGATGACTATACAAATGAAGATTGATTGATTGATTGATTGATTGATTGATTGATTGATTGATTGATACACTCTGTAGACTTTGCTAATAATTAAAGAAGGTGTAGAACAATGAGTCAGCAAACAGCAAACGACTGTAGTAACTTTAGTTCACACATGAACTACATACAATCAACAAGTTATTTCACACACATAAAAAGGATTGATCAAATGTCACCCTGAACTGACACAGACTGGATCGGGCAGCAGAGGAAAGGATTCCCAAATCTTTCAGGATCACAGGGAAAAACTTCTCTGGTGCAAAAAGCAGAACCTCAGTCTGTTCAGCACTGAGCTGTAGAAAACTAGCTTCTGTCCAGTTATTAATAGCTTTAAGACAGTCTAGGAGCCTCGTACACCTAAAAATGTCACTAGATTTGATTGAAAAGTGTATTTGTGTATTGTCTGCATATAAATGATAAACAACATCAAGTCTGTTTATGATCTGTCCCAAAAACAGCAAATATTAAACAGATAATATGAGCCATCATCAGTATCAGCTAATGTAAAAGTATAGAAACAACAAATGATTGAGTTTATCATTGTATTGAATCATTGGGACTGTTTGGCCTTGTCATTGTGCTGTCTAGTAGAATGTGCTCATTACTGTTTGTTACGAACTGGCTCAAAGTCCACAAGAGAAATGAGAATCACACATGACAATACGTATCTAAAGTAATATTTATTACAAACTTAAGTTAAAATAGTGAAATGTGTGGTGCGATATGTGCCAACAAAACCGAATCCGAAAGTCTAACATCTGGTTGGTGGAGGCCTGGAAGGCAGAGAATAGAGCAAGTAATTACAGAGCAGCCAGCTAAATATGCTGAGGCCTAAACTACACAGGGTGAGTAGTTTCCCTGATGTCCTTTCTAGTTCCACCCACTGGCTCCTGAGCCAAGAAGCCAGAGTAAAAAGGGAAGAGAGGGACGTCACCCTATAGTCTAGAAGTTTACTGCTACGTCTTTGCTTTGATCCATGTGAGGATAAGATCGAAGTTGTGAGTTTTGGGATATGTGGATGTGTGACTGCTGCTTAAACCCTGTCTCATGTTAACTACATTAAGAGGTCTGATGGTTCAAAGGTTTCTGTGCTGTGCCTACGTATGGGCAAAGGGTTGGAGTCTTTTTCTTTGCTTGTGGAGATGAACTGATGTGTCTGCTGTCTCCTTATTGTTCATTATTATAGATTCATCTTCGACCTAGCAGTGTTTTGTGTATTATTTCAACTTTGTTTTTAATGTTTTCAGACAATCTTCATGCCTCTAATTAAGAACCATGCAGGACTCATTGTGTTGGATGAATCTGAACTCATATCAGTATCAATAAGAGGTGAGCTCATCAGTTTCCATTCATTGTGTTTCATTTCCTCCATCACCAACGATGAGCTGAGGCTGAGCAGCAACAACAGGTGACACATACTACACATGTATACAGTGGCTTCTTTGACTAATCTAACATATAAAAGATAACACTTCTGATTATTACATACTTCAATGTATTATTTCATAATTGTGATGTCATCAGTGTTTTTCTACAATGTAGAAAATAGTTTAAATAGTTTAGGTTGATAATCAGCTGCACTAAATGTGTTTATTAGAGTAACATTGATTCATTACTCTGTGTGGTTAAACTTATCATAGTCATTCACAGAGGAGTCAATGATTTATTCTGCTTTAATATTGTTTTTACTTTATGCTGAGTCACACCTTTAAGTCAGTTTTGACATTAAGGCTGCAAACTAATTATTGATTACATTTCTGAGATATTAATACTGAATTAATGATATAAATGCTGTAAAGAGCAGCACAGCTGTAGTAGAAGAAATGAGGAAAAGCCCTTGAATGAGTTGAGTGATCCTGTATCTACTGTCTGTGAGTTCTCTGTAATCTCAGTATCAACACATTCTGCTGAGAGCTGAAGGTGAACACAGCTTCAGTTTGTGGAACAAAACACACAAAGTACAATCAGGGATTTTATTTTTGGTACTAAAAAAGATATTCAAAGTGATAATTGAACAAAACAGGATAGCACTTACTGTGTTGACATGATAATCAGAGTCAGAAAGAGATTTTTGACCACGTAGCTTTAAACATACAAGGAATTTAAACATAAAGCTATTACAGCAGCTGTACAGCAGCTCTACATGCTGGATGTCGTGTGGAGACTGGTTGAGCTCTGAGTTTCAGTTTGACTGGAAGTCGTCGTCATGCTCACAGCTCCGTTCTTCCTGTGCCTGAATCAACACATGACATTGCACTATTAGTATAAAGCAGCAGAGATGTGAAACATTCACAGCACTATTTCATCTTGAAGACACTGAACATGAACTCTGTTGTGTTGTCTGAAGTTAGTGAAGAGCAGCTGATCTTACTTGTTCATGTTTCTCAGAATGGTTTTTCCCAGCGGTGACTTTGGATTCACACACTTGTGTCTATCTGCTGTTGTTGTGATACTGTGAGAGAAGAAAGAGGTGCGTTAGAGAGGAGCTGAGGGATGCAGGAGAATGACACGTCCATAAATGTGCTTTAATTCAGCTCATGAACTTACATGATCTCTGTGTTTGGACAGAAGATGCTTGGAAGGTGAACGACTGGAGCCCCCTTGATCATCTTTGTGTCGATCCGGCCGACAAAACCGTTTAAACACTTGCATTTTATAGGAGTGTCTGATTGTCCTGCAGGAAGAAAAGACACAACCTTATTAGCTGCTGATCATCTTTGATGTCATTTAACAGACTTCACATGTCATGACCATCATGGAGCACTAACCTTGTACATAGAGGACAAACAGGCAGGCGAGGAAGGCGATGACGGCTGACTTCATGGTTGTGTCTGTAGAAAGCTGCTGGCTCACACTCCACTGTCTTCCTTCAGTCTGGACTTGTGATGGTTCAGCTCACAGGATTTCTCTCTTTTATAGAGTAGCAGCCACACAGGGCTGCTGTGCTGCAGGACACCAGAGTTTCACTTCCTCTGCTTCTTCCTTTTTCCTCCAACAAGCCTGTTTCCTAGAATCACTCACACTTCTTATCCAGAGACTTTGGCTCAGACAATCATTCTGCAGTGTAGCTCCTTTCTAATCCTGCATACTTTGAGGGAATTCATTAAAAGTCGAGTTATCCAATAATTAATGTGAAATCAAGGTGCTAAACTCTTCATTTGTTTATTTTCATGAGACTTTACAGAATGACAGCTGTTAGATGTTTTCCTTGTTATTGTGTGAACTCTACGGATGAACTCACACCTTCAGTTGTGTTGAGATGTGGTGATTGTGAAGACCATACCACGTGATTCACATCATTCAGCGTTTCCACTGCATGACCAAATAAAGAAAAACAAATGCACATTTGTGATGAATCAGCTGTTTCAATGTGCAAAGTGGCTCAATATTTGCAGTTTCATTTCTCCTGATCTTTCCTCTTTCCTGTAAATTCCTCTAATCATAGTAGCATTTCTCAGCAGGAGCAGCACTGTTCAGTTCAGAGCTTTATTGTCCCTTGAGGGGAAATTTGGTTTGCAGTGACAGTAACAAAAAACAACTAACACAACAACCATAAATAGTTAAACATACATACAACACAACCAAACTTGATAAGAACAATCTCAATCCGAATAAAAATAAGAAATGTTGTTTTTAGTGGTTGTACAGGTTAACTGTATTGATGCACGTGGGACAAAGGAACTTTTGAACCTGTTTGTTGGTGCTCGAGGTTTAAATCTCTGTCCAGATGGCAGGGGGATGAATTCCTCCAACTGATCAGAACTGGACGAGATTGACCGTGCTTTCTTTAAGACAAGCCTGTCAAAGATCTCTGAGAGAGAGAGAGACAGAGAGAGAGAGAGAGAGAGAGAGAGAGAGAGACAGAGAGAGAGACAGAGAGAGAGAGAGAGCTGCTGCAGGACGATGACCTTACCGGCTTCTTTCACTATTTTTTGCAGACGATTTTTGTTCTTCATTGAAAAGTTTCCATAGAACGAAATTAAGCAAAACGTTAAAATGGACTCAATAAAAGCTTTATTAAATAAAACCATTAAAATCTTGTCAACATTAAAAGAATTTAGTCTGCGCAGAAAGTATAATCTCTGCAGGCCGTTTTTGCAGATTGTTGATGTGTTGAGATCATGTGTCAGGTTTTTAGACTACATCAAATGAGATAGTCTAACAGTAAATGTCCTCTACACATGAATTCACTTTAATTTCCTTTCAGATTTCTGAGTATCAGCAGTTACACTCTGTAGCTCCTTTCTAATCCTGCAGACTTTGAGGGATTTCATTAGATTTAATACATGAATTCATACTTGAACCACTGAGAACTGGAGTGATTTCATTTCAACTTTTACAATATTTCTGAAAAATACCAATCTGGCTTTTGGGCCAATCACAGCACTGAGACAGCACTAATCATGGTTATAAATGACTTCAGGTTCATTATGGATATGAACAAACTGAATGATTGTGGTGTTCTTCAGAGAGTATTCCTTTATTGTGTGAAGCGCTTTGTGTCACATATTGTTTGTGTACATTTAAATAAATACATTTAATTTGTATTGCACTTTACATTTCAGTAATCTCAAAGTGCTACAGAAGAAGTGAAAGTGCAACAAGCGTCAATATGGTCCAATCATTTTCCCAGATTCACTCACACTTCTTTATTAAGAGACTTTGGCTCAGACAATCATTCTGCAGAATGTCTCCTTTCTAATCCTGCATACTTTGAGTGAAACAAGGGTCAATATTTTTTACTTTCTTGATCTTTCCTCTTTCTTGTAAATTCCTCTACTCACAGTAGCATTGCTCAACAGGATGTAGAGCCGTTGGGTTTAAGGACATGTGTGGACTTACTGTGTGAGTCTGATCTGTGTCTCTGCACCATGTGATGCTGATGTCACCACCTCCAGCAGCCAATCAGACAGTCAGAAAATGTGCCATCTTTGGACCTGCTTGCATGTGAATGCAGTAATACTGACAGTAAATGTCCTCTACACCTGAATTCACTTTAATTCCTTTCAGATTTCTGAGTATCAGCAGCTATCAGGCTCCTCTCCTGTGGAACCATCTCCCAGATTTGGTCCGGGGGGCAGACACCCTCCCTACATTTAAGAGTAGGCTTAAAACTTTCCTTTTTGATAAAGCTTATAGTTAGGGCTCTTAGAGCTCTTAGCTTATGCTGCTATAGGCTTAGACTACCGGGGGACTCCCATGATGCACTGAGTTCCTCTCTCCTCCTCCTTCTCTCTCTCTATCCATCCATCTATATCCATTAACATTCATGTTCTATTAATGCATCAATAAGCTAAACTTCTTCCCCGGAGTTGTCTGTGCTCTCTGGTCTCACAGGTAATCTGGGCCTGTAGACATCCGGATGACAGTCCCGGACCTTCAATGTGCTTCTCACTCCTATCCTTCTTCTCTCTCCTATCCTTCCTCTCTCTCTTCCTCTCCTTCCTCTCTCTCCTCTCAACCCCAACCGGTCCAGGCAGATGTTTTCCCACTCTGAGTCTGGCTCTGAGGGTTCTTCCTGTTAAAAGGGAGTTTTTTCTCTCCACTGTCACCAAGTGCTGCTCATGTGGGAATGTTGGGTCTCTTTAAAATTAAACCTGAAGAGTTCGGTTTAGAACCTGCTCTATGTGGAAAGAGCCTTAAGATGACTTTGTTGTGATTTGGCGCTTTATAAATAAATATTGATTGATTGATTGATTGATTGATACACTCTGTAGACTTTGCTAATAATTAAAGAAGGTGTAGAACAATGAGTCAGCAAACAGCAAACGACTGTAGTAACTTTAGTTCACACATGAACTACATACAATCAACAAGTTATTTCACACGCATAAAAAGGATTGATCAAATGTCACCCTGAACTGACACAGACTGGATCGGGCAGCAGAGGAAAGGATTCCCAAATCTTTCACGATCACAGGGAAAACCTTCTCTGGTGCAAAAAGCAGAACCTCAGTCTGTTCAGCACTGAGCTGTAGAAAACTAGCTTCTGTCCAGTTATAGCTTTAAGACAGTCTAGGAGCCTCGTACACCTAAAAATGTCACTAGATTTGATTGAAAAGCGTATTTGTGTATCGTCTGCATATAAATGATAAACAACATCAAGTCTGTTTATGATCTGTCCCAAAAACAGCAAATATTAAACAGATAATATGAAACATCATCAGTATCAGCTAATGTAAAAGTATAGAAACAACAAATGGTTGAGTTTATCATTGTAATGAATCATTGTGACTGTTTGGCCTTGTCATTGTGCTGTCTAGTAGAATGTGCTCATTACTGTTTGTTACGAACTGGCTCAAAGTCCGCAAGAGAAATGGGAATCACACATGACAATACGTTTCTAAAATAATATTTATTATAAACTTAAGTTAAATAACAATGTTAATCAGTTATATCAGTGATGAATGCAGTGTGTGGATGAGTGAAATGTGTGGTGCGATATGTGCCAACAAAACCGAATCCGAAAGTGTAACATCTGGTTGGTGGAGGCCTGGAAGGAAGAGAAGAGAGCAAGTAATTACAGAGCAGCCAGCTAAATATGCTGAGGCCTAAACTACACAGGGTGAGTAGTTTCCCTGATGTCCTTTCTAGTCCTGCCAGCTGGCTCCTGAGCCAAGAAGCCCGAGTAAAAAGGGAAGAGAGGGACGTCACCCTATAGTCTAGAAGTTTACTGCTACGTCTTTGCTTTGATCCATTTGAGGATAAGATCGAAGTTGTGGGTTTTGGGATGTGTGGATGTGTGACTGCTGCTTGAACCCTGTTTCACGTTAACTACATTAAGAGGTCTGATGGTTCACAGGTTTATGTCTTGTGCCTACATATGGGCAAAGGGTTGGAGTCTTTTTCTTTGCTTGTGGAGATGAACTGATGTGTCTGCTGTCTCCTTATTGTTCATTATTATAGATTCATCTTCGACCTAGCAGTGTTTTGTGTATTATTTCAACTTTGTTTTTAATGTTTTCAGACAATCTTCATGCCTCTAATTAAGAACCATGCAGGACTCATTGTGTTGGATGAATCTGAACTCATATCAGTATCAATAAGAGGTGAGCTCATCAGTTTCCATTCATTGTGTTTCATTTCCTGCATCACCAACGATGAGCTGAGGCTGATCAGCAACAACAGGTGACACATACTACACATGTATACAGTGGCTTCTTTGACTAATCTAACATATACAAGATAACACTGCTGTTTATTACATAATTCAACATATTATTTGTAATTGTGATGTCATCAGTGTTTTTCTACAATGTAGAAAATAGTTTAAATAGTTTAGGTTGATAATCAGCTGCACTAAATGTGTTTATTAGAGTAACATTGATTTATTACTCTGTGTGGTTAAACTTATCATTGTCATTCACAGAGGAGTCAATGATTTATTCTGCTTTAATATTGTTTTTACTTTATGCTGAGTCACACCTTTAAGTCAGTTTTGACATTAAGGCTGCAAACTAATAATTGATTACATGTCTGAGATATTAATACTGAATTAGTGATATAAATGCTGTAAAGAACAGCACAGCTGTAATAGAAGAAATGAGGAAAAGCCCTTGAATGAGTTGAGTGATCCTGTATCTACTGTCTGTGAGTTCTCTGTAATCTCAGTATCAACACATTCTGCTGAGAGCTGAAGGTGAACACAGCTTCAGTTTGTGGAACAAAACACACAAAGTACAATCAGGGATTTTATTTTTGGTACTAAAAAAGATATTCCAAATATTTACAAATATTTACTTACTATATACACACAGTGATAATTGAACAAGACAGGAGAGCACTTATTGTGTTTACATGATAATCAGAGTCAGAAAGAGATTTTTGACCACGTAGCTTTAAACATACAAGGAATCTGCTTTGGTATTGTGATGCAGAACAGTCAAGATATAGAAATACCAGGTGATATAACTATAGAAATGAAAGTATACAATTAAAAAGTGAATGATAATAAATAGAGTGTAACAAGTATAAAGGTATTACAGCAGCTGTACAGCAGCTCTACATGCTGGATGTCGTGTGGAGACTGGTTGAGCTCTGAGTTTTAGTTTGACTGGAAGTCGTCGTCATGCTCACAGCTCCGTTCTTCCTGTGCCTGAATCAACACATGACATTGCACTATTAGTATAAAGTAGCAGAGATGTGAAACATTCACAGCACTATTTCATCTTGAAGACACTGAACATGAACTCTGTTGTGTTGTCTGAAGTTAGTGAAGAGCAGCTGATCTTACTTGTCCATGTTTCTCAGAATGGTTTGTCCCAGCGGTGACTTTGGATTCACACACTTCTGTTTATCTGCTGTTGTTGTGATACTGTGAGAGAAGAAAGAGGCGCATTAGAGAGGAGCTGAGGCATGCAGGAGAATGACACGCCCATAAATGTGCTTGAATTCAGCTCATGAACTTACATAATCTCTGTGTTTAGACAGAAGATACTTGGAAGGTGTACGACTGGAGCCCCCTTGATCATCTTTGTGTCGATCCGGCCGACAAAACCGTTTAAACACTTGCATTTTTTAGAAGTGTCTGATTGTCCTGCAGGAAGAAAAGACACAACCTTATTAGCTGCTGATCATCTTTGATGTCATTTAACAGACTTCACATGTCATGACCATCACGGAGCACTAACCTTGTACATAGAGGACAAACAGGCAGGCGAGGAAGGCGATGACGGCTGACTTCATGATTGTGTCTGTAGAAAGCTGCTGGCTCACACTCCACTGTCTTCCTTCAGTCTGGACTTGTGATGGTTCAGCTCACAGGATTTCTCTCTTTTATAGAGTAGCAGCCACACAGGGCTGCTGTGCTGCAGGACACCAGAGTTTCACTTTCTCTGCTTCTTCCTTTTTCCTCCAACAAGCCTGTTTCCTAGAATCACTCACACTTCTTACCCAGAGACTTTGGCTCAGACAATCATTCTGCAGAGTAGCTCCTTTCTAATCCTGCATAGTTTGAGGGAATTCATTAACAGTTGAGTTATCCAATAATTAATGTGAAATCAAGGTGCTAAACTCTTCATTTGTTTAGTTTCATGAGACTTTACCGAATGACAGCTGTTAGATGTTGTCCTTGTTATTGTGTGAACTCTACGGATGAACTCACATCTTCAGTTGTGTTGAGATGTGGTGATTGTGAAGACCATACCACGTGATTCACATCATTCAACGTTTCCACTGCATGACCAAATAAATAAAAACGAATGCACATTTGTGATGAATCAGCTGTTTCAATGTGCAAAGTGGGTCAATATTTGCAGTTTCATTTGTCTTGATCTTTCCTCTTTCCTGTAAATTCCTCTAATCATAGTAGCATTTCTAAGCAGGATGCAGCACTGTTGTGTTTATGTGTGTTGACATTTAATGTTAGACTATATTAAATGACATAGTCTAACAGTAAATGTCCTCTACACCTGAATTCACTTTAATTTCCATTCAGATTTCTGAGTATCAGCAGTTACACTCTGTAGACTTTGCTAATAATTAAAGAAGATGTAGAACAATGAGTCAGCAAACGACTGTACTAACTTTTCTTCATAGAACTACATACAATCAACAAGTTATTTCACACACTGATCCTTTAACATGTCAGACCGCTGTCTAAGCTGATGTGCACACCTCTTAGTAACTAATACTGATATGAATTAAAGTTCATCCAACACAATGAGTGTTGTACGTGATCAATCATACAGAAAACACAGCAGACTAGCATGTTATTAAAGGATGTTTTTGGGAGAGCAGAAAGTAAAGCTTTATAACACGTAGTCATTCCTGCAGGTAAAAGTGTGCAGTTGTGTCTCTGAGTCGACTTGAATCAATAAAATGCTTTTTAATAATGTTTCTAATTATTAGCAAAGTCTACAGAGTGTAACTTCTGATACTCAGAAATCTGAAAGGAATTAAAGTGAATTCAGGTGTAGAGGACATTTACTGTCAGTATTACTGCATTCACATGTAAGCAGGTCCAAAGATGGCACATTTTCTGACTGTCTGATTGGCTGCTGGAGGCGGTAACATCAGCATTACATGGTGCAGAGACACAGATCAGACTCACACAGTAAGTCCACACATGTCCATGAAGTAGTAAGTAGAGGAATTTACAAGAAAAAGGAAAGATCAAGACAAGGGAAAGTAAAAATATTGACCCTTGTTGCACTTTCACACCGCTTACGTCACACAATAAAGAAATACCCTCCACTGAATCACTGAATCAAAACAGGAAGTGAAGAACACCACAATAATTCAGTTTGTTCATATCCATATTGAACCTGAAGTCATTTACCACCATGATTAGTGTTGTCTTTGTGTTGTGATTGGCCCAAAACCCAGATTGGTATTTTTCACAAATATTGTAAAAATTGAAATGAAATCAGTGTGTGGTTAAACTGTTCACACACAGCAGACAGTAGATATCTGCATCTGATGTCAAAGGCCAACAGTTTCTTATAAAAAAAAAAGTTGAGAACCTCCAGTTCTCAGTGGTTCAAGTATGAATTCATGTATTAAATCTAATGAAATCCCTCAAAGAATGCAGGATTAGAAAGGAGCTACTCTGCAGAATGATTGTCTGAGCCAAAGTCTCTGGGTAAGAAGTGTGAGTGATTCTAGGAAACAGGCTTGTTGGAGGAAAAAGGAAGAAGCAGAGAAAGTGAAACTCTGGTGTCCTGCAGCACAGCAGCCCTGTGTGGCTGCTACTCTATAAAAGAGAGAAATCCTGTGAGCTGAACCATCACAAGTCCAGACTGAAGGAAGACTGTGGAGTGTGAGCCAGCAGCTTTCTACAGACACAACCATGAAGTCAGCCGTCATCGCCTTCCTCGCCTGCCTGTTTGTCCTCTATGTACAAGGTTAGTGCTCCGTGATGGTCATGACATGTGAAGTCTGTTAAATGACATCAAAGATGATCAGCAGCTAATAAGGTTGTGTCTTTTCTTGCTGCAGGACAATCAGACAATTTTAAAAAATGCAAGTGTTTAAACGGTTTTGTCGGCCGGATCAGCACAAAGATGATCAAGGGGGATCCAGTCGTTCACCTTCCAAGTATCTTCTGTCTAAACACAGAGATCATGTAAGTTCATGAGCTGAATTAAAGCACATTTATGGACGTGTCATTCTCCTGCATGCCTCAGCTCCTCTCTAACGCGCCTCTTTCTTCTCTCACAGTATCACAACAACAGCAGATAAACAGAAGTGTGTGAATCCAAAGTCACCGCTGGGAAAAAACATTCTGAGAAACATGAACAGGTAAGATCAGCTGCTCTTCACTAACTTCAGACAACACAACAGAGTTCATGTTCAGTGTCTTCAAGATGAAATAGTGCTGTGAATGTTTCACATCTCTGCTGCTTTATACTAATAGTGCAATGTCATGTGTTGATTCAGGCACAGGAAGAACGGAGCTGTGAGCATGACGACGACTTCCAGTCAAACTAAAACTCAGAGCTCAACCAGTCTCCACACGACATCCAGCATGTAGAGCTGCTGTACAGCTGCTGTAATACCTTTATACTTGTTCACTCTATTTATTGTCATTATTATCAGCTCTCCTGTTTTGTTCAATTATCACTGTGTGTATATAGTAAGTAAATATTTGTATATATGTTGAATATCTTTTTTAGTACCAAAAATAAAATCCCTGATTGTACTTTGTGTGTTTTGTTCCACAAACTGAAGCTGTGCTCACCTTCAGCTCTCAGCAGAATGTGTTGATACTGAGATTACAGAGAACTCACAGACAGTAGATACAGGATCACTCAACTCATTCAAGGGCTTTTCCTCATTCCTTCTACTACAGCTGTGCTGCTCTTTACAGCATTTATATCACTAATTCAGTATTAATATCTCAGAAATGTAATCAATAATTAGTTTGCAGCCTTAATGTCAAACTGACTTAAAGGTGTGACTCAGCATAAAGTAAAAACAATATTAAAGCAGAATAAATCATTGACTCCTCTGTGAATGACAATGATAAGTTTAACCACACAGAGTAATGAATCAATGTTACTCTAATAAACACATTTAGTGCAGCTGATTATCAACCTAAACTATTTAAACTATTTTCTACATTGTAGAAAAACACTGATGACATCACAATGATGAAATAATACGTTGAATTATGTAATAAACAGAAGTGTTATCTTTTATATGTTAGATTAGTCAAAGAAGCCACTGTATACATGTGTAGTATGTGTCACCTGTTGTTGCTGCTCAGCCTCAGCTCATCGTTGGTGATGGAGGAAATGAAACACAATGAATGGAAACTGATGAGCTCACCTCTTATTGATACTGATATGAGTTCAGATTCATCCAACACAATGAGTCCTGCACGGTTCTTAATTAGAGGTATGAAGATTGTCTGAAAACATTAAAAACAAAGTTGAAATAATACACAAAACACTGCTAGGTCGAAGATGAATCTATTATAATGAACAATAAGGAGACAGCAGACACATCAGTTCATCTCCACAAGCAAAGAAAAAGACTCCAACCCTTTGCCCATATGTAGGCACAGGACATAAACCTGTGAACCATCAGACCTCTTAATGTAGTTAACATGAGACAGGGTTTAAGCAGCAGTCACACATCCACACATCCCAGAACTCACAACTTCGATCTTATCCTCACATGGATCAAAGCAAAGACGTAGCAGTAAACTTCTAGACTATAGGGTGACGTCCCTCTCTTCCCTTTTTACTCAGGCTTCTTGGCTCAGGAGCCAGTGGGTGGGACTAGAGAGGACATCAGGGAAACTACTCACCCTGTGTAGTTTAGGCCTCAGCATATTTAGCTGGCTGCTCTGTAATTACTTGCTCTCTTCTCTTCCTTCCAGGCCTCCACCAACCAGATGTTAGACTTTTGGTTTCGGTTTTGTTGGCATATACCGCACCACACATTTCACTCATCCACACACTGCATTCATGACTGATATAACTGATTAACACTGTTATTTTTACTTAAGTTTATAATAAATATTACTTTAGATACGTATTGTCATGTGTGATTCCCATTTCTCTTGCGGACTTTGAGCCAGTTCGTAACAAACAGTAATGAGCACATTCTACTAGACAGCACAATGACAAGGCCAAACAGTCACAATGATTCAATAAAATGATAAACTCAACCATTTGTTGTTTCTATACTTTTACATTAGCTGATACTGATGATGGCTCATATTATCTGTTTAATATTTGCTGTTTTTGGGACAGATCATAAACAGACTTGATGTTGTTTATCATTTATATGCAGACAATACACAAATACGCTTTTCAATCAAATCTAGTGACATTTTTAGGTGTACGAGGCTCCTAGACTGTCTTAAAGCTATTAATAACTGGACAGAAGCTAGTTTTCTACAGCTCAGTGCTGAACAGACTGAGGTTCTGCTTTTTGCACCAGAGAAGGTTTTCCCTGTGATCCTGAAAGATTTGGGAATCCCTTCCTCTGCTGCCCGATCCAGTCTGTGTCAGTTCAGGGTGACATTTGATCAATCCTTTTTATGTGTGTGAAATAACTTGTTGATTGTATGTAGTTCATGTGTGAACTAAAGTTACTACAGTCGTTTGCTGTTTGCTGACTCATTGTTCTACACCTTCTTTAATTATTAGCAAAGTCTACAGAGTGTATCTGCTCATACTCAGAAATCTGAAAGGAAATTAAAGTGAATTCAGGTGTAGAGAACATTTACTGTCAGTATTACTGCACTCACATGCAAGCAGGTCCAAAGATGGCACATTTTCTGACTGTCTGATTGGCTGCTGGAGGCGGTGACATCAGCATCACATGGTGCAGAGACACAGATCAGAGTCACACAGTAAGTCCACACATGTCCTTAAACCCAACGGCTCTACATCCTGTTGAGCAATGCTACTGTGAGTAGAGGAATTTACAAGAAAGAGGAAAGATCAAGAAAGTAAAAATATTGACCCTTGTTGCACTTTCACACCGCTTACTCAGCACTAATGTATGTTTGATGTAATTTGGTCAAGCAGAGCAACATTTGAATGGTGATGTAATTCAGTCAGTAAATCATTAAGACTTCATTTGTATAGCACTTTTCCTACAAACAATATGTAACACAAAGTTCTTCACACAATAAAACAAGAACTCAAGTACTCAATAAAAACAGGAAGTGATGTAACACTCTCTTAAATCTCATCAATTTGCAAATTAATATCACAATAAGATAACAGCAGAAAGGTGAGGTGTGAAAACAAAAAGAAAGCAGTAGATCAAAGGAAATGAAGCATTAAGAGCCAAAGATGAATTAAAATGGATATGAGAACACCAAAATTAATGTATAACTTTTAGAAGTAGTAAGATCAGATTTAAACCAATTAAAAGCAGAACCAGAAAGGCCAATCAGGCTGTGACGTCTACCTAAAATCATTCAGTTTGTTCATATCCATAATGAACCTGAAGTCATTTACAACCATGATTAGTGCTGTCTCTGTGCTGTGATTGGCCCAAAAGCCAAATTGTTATTTTTCCGAAATATTGTAAAAGTTGAAATGAAATCAGTGTGTGGTTAAACTGTTCACACAAAGCAGACAGTAGATATCTGCATCTGATGTCAAAGGTCAACAGTTTCTTTTGAGGCGTCACAATGAAGCCAAAAAAAGTTGAGAACCTCCAGTGCTCAGTGGTTCAATAAATGACAATACTGTATGCAAGTATAATGAATTCATCTATTAAATCTAATGAATTCACTCAAAGTATGCAGGATTAGAAAGGAGACATTCTGCAGAATGATTGTCTGAGCCAAAGTCTCTGAATAAAGAAGTGTGAGTGAATCTGGGAAAATGATTGGACCATATTGACCCTTGTTGCACTTTCACTTCTTCTGTAGCACTTTGAGATTACTGAAAGGTAAAGTGCAATACAAATTAAATTTATTTAAATGTACACAAACTATATGTGACAAAAAGCGCTTCACACAATAAAGGAATACTCTCTGAAGAACACCACAATCATTCAGTTTGTTCATATCTATAATGAACCTGAAGTCATTTATAACCATGATTAGTGTTGTCTCAGTGCTGTGATTGGCTCAAAAGCCAGATTGGTATTTTTCAGAAATATTGTAAAAGTTGAAATGAAATCACTCCAGTTCTCAGTGGTTCAAGTATGAATTCATGTATTAAATCTAATGAAATCCCTCAAAGAATGCAGGATTAGAAAGGAGCTACTCTGCAGAATGATTGTCTGAGCCAAAGTCTCTGGATAAGAAGTGTGAGTGATTCTAGGAAACAGGCTTGTTGGAGGAAAAAGGAAGAAGCAGAGAAAGTGAAACTCTGGTGTCCTGCAGCACAGCAGCCCTGTGTGGCTGCTACTCTATAAAAGAGAGAAATCCTGTGAGCTGAACCATCACAAGTCCAGACTGAAGGAAGACAGTGGAGTCTGAGCCAGCACCTTTCTACAGACACAACCATGAAGTCAGCCGTCATCGCCTTCCTCACCTGCCTGTTTGTCCTCTATGTACAAGGTTAGTGCTCCGTGATGGTCATGACATGTGAAGTCTGTTAAATGACATCAAAGATGATCAGCAGCTAATAAGGTTGTGTCTTTTCTTCCTGCAGGACAATCAGAGACTTTTAAAAAATGCAAGTGTTTAAACGGTTTTGTCGGCCGGATCAGCACAAAGATGATCAAGGGGGCTCCAGTCGTTCACCATCCAAGTATCTTCTGTCTAAACACAGAGATCATGTAAGTCCATGAGCTGAATTAAAGCACATTTATGGACGTGTCATTCTCCTGCATCCCTCAGCTCCTCTCTAATGCACCTCTTTCTTCTCTCACAGTATCACAACAACAGCAGATAAACAGAAGTGTGTAAATCCAAAGTCACCGCTGGGAAAAACCATTCTGAGAAACATGAACAGGTAAGATCAGCTGCTCTTCACTAACTTCAGACAACACAACAGAGTTCATGTTCAGTGTCTTCAAGATGAAATAGTGCTGTGAATGTTTCACATCTCTGCTGCTTTATACTAATAGTGCAATGTCATGTGTTGATTCAGGCACAGGAAGAACGGAGCTGTGAGCATGACGACGATTTCCAGTCAAACTAAAACTCAGAGCTCAACCAGTCTCCACACGACATCCAGCATGTAGAGCTGCTGTACAGCTGCTGTAATACCTTTATACTTGTTACACTCTATTTATTGTCATTATTATCAGCTCTCCTGTTTTGTTCAATTATCACTGTGTGTATATAGTAAGTAAATATTTGTATATATGTTGAATATCTTTTTTAGTACCAAAAATAAAATCCCTGATTGTACTTTGTGTGTTTTGTTCCACAAACTGAAGCTGTGTTCACCTTCAGCTCTCAGCAGAATGTGTTGATACTGAGATTACAGAGAACTCACAGACAGTAGATACAGGATCACTCAACTCATTCAAGGGCTTTTCCTCATTTCTTCTACTACAGCTGTGCTGCTCTTTACAGCATTTATATCACTAATTCAGTATTAATATCTCAGAAATGTAATCAATTATTAGTTTGCAGCCTTAATGTCAAACTGACTTAAAGGTGTGACTCAGCATAAAGTAAAAACAATATTAAAGCAGAATAAATCATTGACTCCTCTGTGAATGACAATGATAAGTTTAACCACACAGAGTAATGAATCAATGTTACTCTAATAAACACATTTAGTGCAGCTGATTATCAACCTAAACTATTTAAACTATTTTCTACATTGTAGAAAAACACTGATGACATCACAATGATGAAATAATACGTTGAATTATGTAATAAACAGAAGTGTTATCTTTTATATGTTAGATTAGTCAAAGAAGCCACTGTATACATGTGTAGTATGTGTCACCTGTTGTTGTTGCTCAGCCTCAGCTCATCGTTGGTGATGGAGGAAATGAAACACAATGAATGGAAACTGATGAGCACACCTCTTATTGATACTGATATGAGTTCAGATTCATCCAACACAATGAGTCCTGCATGGTTCTTAATTAGAGGTATGAAGATTGTCTGAAAACATTAAAAACAAAGTTGAAATAATACACATAACACTGCTAGGTCGAAGATGAATCTATAATAATGAACAATAAGGAGACAGCAGACACATTAGTTCATCTCCACAAGCAAAGAAAAAACCTATTAAAGTCTCTGAAGGAACAAAGAATGATCTGTGATTGGTCAGACATGTCAACCTATATGACTGCAGCCAATGGCAACTAGCCACAAAGAAATACATTTGCATATAAACATATTTATTACCCAAAAGTCACACAAGGGTCACACATCCTCTGGACCTTCAGCCATAAATGATCAACGGTCAGTTAAACATGTCCGGCTCTTTCCACGACTCCAAACCTTTGCCCATATGTAGGCACAGCACAGAAACCTTTGAACCATCAGACCTCTTAATGTAGGTAACATGGGACATAAAGGGTTCAAGCAGCAGTCACACATCCACACATCCCAAAACTCACAACTTCGATCTTATCCTCACATGGATCAAAGCAAAGACGTAGCAGTAAACTTCTAGACTATAGTGTGACGTCCCTCTCTTCCCTTTTTACTCTGGCTTCTTGGCTCAGGAGCCAGCTGGCGGGACTAGAAAGGACATCAGGGAAACTACTCACCCTGTGTAGTTTATGCCTCAGCATATTTAGCTGGCTGCTCTGTAATTACTTGCTCTCTTCTCTTCCTTCCAGGCCTCCACCAACCAGATGTTAGACTTTTGGTTTCGGTTTTGTTGGCACATATCGCACCACACATTTCACTCATCCACACTCTGCATTCATGACTTCCACACACTGACCACAACTTGTTGATTGTATGTAGTTCATGTGTGAACTAATGTTACTACAGTTGTTTGCTGTTTGCGGACTCATTGTTCTACACCTTCTTTAATTATTAGCAAAGTCTACAGAGTGTAACTGCTGATACTCAGAAATCTGAAAGGGAATTAAAGTGAATTCAGGTGTAGAGAACATTTACTGTCAGTATTACTGCACTCACATGCAAGCAGGTCCAAAGATGGCACATTTTCTGACTGTCTGATTGGCTGCTGGAGGCGGTGACATCAGCATCACATGGTGCAGAGACACAGATCAGACTCACACAGTAAGTCCACACATGTCCTTAAACCCAACGGCTCTACATCCTGTTGAGCAATGCTACTGTGAGTAGAGGAATTTACAAGAAAGAGGAAAGATCAAGAAAGTAAAAATATTGACCCTTGTTGCACTTTCACACCGCTTACTTCACACAATAAAGAAATACCCTCCACTCAATCACTGAATCAAAACAGGAAGTGAAGAACAACACAATCATTCAGTTTGTTCATATCCATATTGGACCTGAAGTCATTTACAACCATGATTAGTGTTGTCTCTGTGTTGTGATTTGCCCAAAAGCCAGTTATACAAATATTGTAAAAATTGAAATGAAATCAGTGTGTGGTTAAACTGTTCACACACAGCAGACAGTAGATATCTGCATCTGATGTCAAAGGTCAACAGTTTCTTTTAAGGCGTCACAATGAAGCCAGAAAAAGTTGAGAACCTCCAGTGCTCAGTGGTTCAATGAATGACAATACTGTATGCAAGTATAATGAATGAATTCATCTACTAAATCTAATGAATTCACTCAAAGTATGCAGGATTAGAAAGGAGACATTCTGCAGAATGATTGTCTGAGCCAAAGTCTCTTAATAAAGAAGTGTGAGTGAATCTGGGAAAATTATTGGACCATATTGACCCTTGTTGCACTTTCACTTCTTCTGTAGCACTTTGAGATTACTGAAAGGTAAAGTGCAATACAAATTAAATTTATTTAAATGTACACAAACAATATGTGACACAAAGCGCTTCACACAATAAAGAAATACTCTCTGAAGAACACCACAATCATTCAGTTTGTTCATATCCATAATGAACCTGAAGTCATTTATAACCATGATTAGTGCTGTCTCAGTGCTGTGATTGGCTCAAAAGCCAGATTGGTATTTTTCAGAAATATTGTAAAAGTTGAAATGAAATCACTCCAGTTCTCAGTGGTTCAAGTATGAATTCATGTATTAAATCTAATGAAATCCCTCAAAGCCTGCAGGATTAGAAAGGAGCTACTCTGCAGAATGATTGTCTGAGCCAAAGTCTCTGGATAAGAAGTGTGAGTGATTCTAGGAAACAGGCTTGTTGGAGGAAAAAGGAAGAAGCAGAGAAAGTGAAACTCTGGTGTCCTGCAGCACAGCAGCCCTGTGTGGCTGCTACTCTATAAAAGAGAGAAATCCTGTGAGCTGAACCATCACAAGTCCAGACTGAAGGAAGACAGTGGAGTGTGAGCCAGCACCTTTCTACAGACACAACCATGAAGTCAGCCGTCATCGCCTTCCTCACCTGCCTGTTTGTCCTCTATGTACAAGGTTAGTGCTCCGTGATGGTCATGACATGTGAAGTCTGTTAAATGACATCAAAGATGATCAGCAGCTAATAAGGTTGTGTCTTTTCTTCCTGCAGGACAATCAGAGACTTTTAAAAAATGCAAGTGTTTAAACGGTTTTGTCGGTCGGATCAGCACAAAGATGATCAAGGGGGCTCCAGTCGTTCACCATCCAAGTATCTTCTGTCTAAACACAGAGATCATGTAAGTTCATGAGCTGAATTAAAGCACATTTATGGACGTGTCATTCTCCTGCATGCCTCAGCTCCTCTCTAATGCGCCTCTTTCTTCTCTCACAGTATCACAACAACAGCAGATAAACAGAAGTGTGTGAATCCAAAGTCACCGCTGGGAAAAACCATTCTGAGAAACATGAACAAGTAAGATCAGCTGCTCTTCACTAACTTCAGACAACACAACAGAGTTCATGTTCAGTGTCTTCAAGATGAAATAGTGCTGTGAATGTTTCACATCTCTGCTGCTTTATACTAATAGTGCAATGTCATGTGTTGATTCAGGCACAGGAAGAACGGAGCTGTGAGCATGACGACGACTTCCAGTCAAACTAAAACTCAGAGCTCAACCAGTCTCCACACGACATCCAGCATGTAGAGCTGCTGTACAGCTGCTGTAATACCTTTATACTTGTTCACTCTATTTATTATCATTCACTTTTTAATTGTATACTTTCATTTCTATAGTTATATCACCTGGTATTTCTATATCTTGACTGTTCTGCATCACAATACCAAAGTAGATTCCTTGTATGTTTAAAGCTACGTGGTCAAAAAGCTCTTTCTGACTCTGATTATCATGTTAACACAATAAGTGCTCTCCTGTTTTGTTCAATTATCACTGTGTGTATATAGTAAGTAAATATTTGTATATATGTTGAATATCTTTTTTAGTACCAAAAATAAAATCCCTGATTGTACTTTGTGTGTTTTGTTCCACAAACTGAAGCTGTGTTCACCTTCAGCTCTCAGCAGAATGTGTTGATACTGAGATTACAGAGAACTCACAGACAGTAGATACAGGATCACTCAACTCATTCAAGGGCTTTTCCTCATTTCTTCTATTACAGCTGTGCTGTTCTTTACAGCATTTAATCACTAATTCAGTATTAATATCTCAGAAATGTAATCAATTATTAGTTTGCAGCCTTAATGTCAAAACTGACTTAAAGGTGTGACTCAGCATAAAGTAAAAACAATATTAAAGCAGAATAAATCATTGACTCCTCTGTGAATGACAATGATAAGTTTAACCACACAGAGTAATGAATCAATGTTACTCTAATAAACACATTTAGTGCAGCTGATTATCAACCTAAACTATTTAAACTATTTTCTACATTGTAGAAAAACACTGATGACATCACAATTATGAAATAATATGTTGAACTATGTAATAAACAGAAGTGTTATCTTTTATATGTTAGATTAGTCAAAGAAGCCACTGTATACATGTGTAGTATGTGTCACCTGTTGTTGCTGCTCAGCCTCAGCTCATCGTTGGTGATGGAGGAAATGAAACACAATGAAAGGAAACTGATGAGCTCACCTCTTATTGATACTGATATGAGTTCAGATTCATCCAACACAATGAGTCCTGCATGGTTCTTAATTAGAGGCATGAAGATTGTCTGAAAACACTAAAAACAAAGTTGAAATAATACACAAAACACTGCTAGGTCGAAGATGAATCTATTATAATGAACAATAAGGAGACAGCAGACACATTAGTTCATCTCCACAAGCAAAGAAAAAACCTATTAAAGTCTCTGAAGGAACAAAGAATGATCTGTGATTGGTCAGACATGTCAACCTATATGACTGCAGCCAATGGCAAATAGCCACAAAGAAATACATTTGCATATAAACATATTTATTACCCAGAAGTCACACAAGGGTCACACATCCTCTGGACCTTCAGCCATAAATGATCAACGGTCAGTTAAACATGTCCGGCTCTTTCCATGACTCCAACCCTTTGCCCATACGTAGGCACAGCACAGAAACCTTTGAACCATCAGACCTCTTAATGTAGTTAACATGAAACAGGGCTCAAGCAGCAGTCACACATCCACATATCCCAAAACTCACAACTTCGATCTTATCCTCACATGGATCAAAGAAAAGACGCAGCAGTAAACTTCTAGACTATAGGGTGACGTCCCTCTCTTCCCTTTTTACTCTGGCTTCTTGGCTCAGGAGCCAGCTGGCAGGACTAGAGAGGACATCAGGGAAACTACTCACCCTGTGTAGTTTAGGCCTCAGCATATTTAGCTGGCTGCTCTGTAATTACTTGCTCTCTTCTCTTCCTTCCAGGCCTCCACCAACCAGATGTTAGACTTTTGGTTTCGGTTTTGTTGGCATATACCGCACCACACATTTCACTCATCCACACACTGCATTCATGACTGATATAACTGATTAACATTGTTATTTAACTTAAGTTTGTAATAAATATTATTTTAGATACGTATTGTCATGTGTGATTCCCATTTCTCTTGTGGACTTTGAGCCAGTTCGTAACAAACAGTAATGAGCACATTCAACTAGACAGCACAATGACAAGGCCAAACAGTCCCAATGATTCATTACAATGATAAACTCAACCATTTGTTGTTTCTATACTTTTACATTAGCTGATACTGATGATGGCTCATATTATCTGTTTAATATTTGCTGTTTTTGGGACAGATCATAAACAGACTTGATGTTGTTTATCATTTATATGCAGACGATACACAAATACACTTTTCATTCAAATCTAGTGACATTTTTAGGTTTACGAGGCTTCTAGACTGTCTTAAAGCTATTAATAACCGGACAGAAGCTAGTTTTCTATAGCTCAGTGCTGAACAGACTGAGGTTCTGCTTTTTGCACCAGAGAAGTTTTTCCCTGTGATCCTGAAAGATTTGATCAATCCTTTTTATGTGTGTGAAATAACTTGTTGATTGTATGTAGTTCATGTGTGAACTAAAGTTACTACAGTCGTTTGCTGTTTGCTGACTCATTGTTCTACACCTTCTTTAATTATTAGCAGAGTCTACAGAGTGTAACTGCTCATACTCAGAAATCTGAAAGGGAATTAAAGTGAATTCAGGTGTAGAGGACATTTACTGTCAGTATTACTGCACTCACATGCAAGCAGGTCCAAAGATGGCACATTTTCTGACTGTCTGATTGGCTGCCTGAGGCGGTGACATCAGCGTCACATGGTGCAGAGACACAGATCAGACTCACACAGTAAGTCCACACATGTCCTTAAACCCAACGGCTCTACATCCTGTTGAGCAATGCTACTGTGAGTAGAGGAATTTACAAGAAAGAGGAAAGATCAAGAAAGTAAAAATATTGACCCTTGTTGCACTTTCACACCGCTTACTCAGCACTAATGTATGTTTGATGTAATTTGGTCAAGCAGAGCAACATTTGCATGGTGATGTAATTCAGTCAGTAAATCATTAAGACTTCATTTGTATAGCACTTTTCCTACAAACAATATGTAACACAAAGTTCTTCACACAATAAAACAAGAACTCAAGTACTCAATAAAAACAGGAAGTGATGTAACACTCTCTTAAATCTCATCAATTTGCAAATTAATATCACAATAAGATAATAGCAGAAAGGTGAGGTGTGAAAACAAAAAGAAAACAGTAGATAAAAAGTAAATGAAGCATTAAGAGCCAAAGATGAATTAAAATGGATATGAGAACACCAAAATCAATTTATAACTTTTAGAAGTAGTAAGATCAGATTTAAACCAATTAAAAGCAGAACCAGAAAGGCCAATCAGGCTGTGACGTCTACCTAAAATCATTCAGTTTGTTCATATCCATAATGAACCTGAAGTCATTTATAACCATGATTAGTGTTGTCTCAGTGCTGTGATTGGCCCAAAAGCCAGATTGGTATTTCACAGAAATATTGTAAAAGTTGAAATGAAATCAGTGTGTGGTTAAACTGTTCACACACAGCAGACAGTAGATATCTGCATCTGATGTCAAAGGTCAACAGTTTCTTTTAAGGCGTCACAATGAAGCCAAAAAAAGTTGAGAACCTCCAGTGCTCAGTGGTTCAATGAATGACAATACTGTATGCAAGTATAATGAATGAATTCATGTATTAAATCTAATGAAATCCCTCAAAGTATGCAGGATTAGAAAGGAGACATTCTGCAGAATGATTGTCTGAGCCAAAGTCTCTGGATAAGAAGTGTGAGTGATTCTAGGAAACAGGCTTGTTGGAGAAAAAAGGAAGAAGCAGAGAAAGTGAAACTCTGGTGTCCTGCAGCACAGCAGCCCTGTGTGGCTGCTACTCTATAAAAGAGAGAAATCCTGTGAGCTGAACCATCACAAGTCCAGACTGAAGGAAGACAGTGGAGTGTGAGCCAGCACCTTTCTACAGACACAACCATGAAGTCAGCCGTCATCGCCTTCCTCACCTGCCTGTTTGTCCTCTATGTACAAGGTTAGTGCTCCGTGATGGTCATGACATGTGAAGTCTGTTAAATGACATCAAAGATGATCAGCAGCTAATAAGGTTGTGTCTTTTCTTCCTGCAGGACAATCAGACACTTCTAAAAAATGCAAGTGTTTAAACGGTTTTGTCGGCCGGATCAACACAAAGATGATCAAGGGGGATCCAGTCGTTCACCTTCCAAGTATCTTCTGTCTAAACACAGAGATCATGTAAGTTCATGAGCTGAATTAAAGCACATTTATGGACGTGTCATTCTCCTGCATGCCTCAGCTCCTCTCTAACGCGCCTCTTTCTTCTCTCACAGTATCACAACAACAGCAGATAAACAGAAGTGTGTGAATCCAAAGTCACCGCTGGGAAAAACCATTCTGAGAAACATGAACAGGTAAGATCAGCTGCTCTTCACTAACTTCAGACTACACAACAGAGTTCATGTTCAGTGTCTTCAAGATGAAATAGTGCTGTGAATGTTTCACATCTCTGCTGCTTTATACTAATAGTGCAATGTCATGTGTTGATTCAGGCACAGGAAGAACGGAGCTGTGAGCATGACGACGACTTCCAGTCAAACTAAAACTCAGAGCTCAACCAGTCTCCACACGACATCCAGCATGTAGAGCTGCTGTACAGCTGCTGTAATACCTTTATACTTGTTACACTCTATTTATTATCATTATTATCAGCTCTCCTGTTTTGTTCAATTATCACTGTGTGTATATAGTAAGTAAATATTTGTATATATGTTGAATATCTTTTTTAGTACCAAAAATAAAATCCCTGATTGTACTTTGTGTGTTTTGTTCCACAAACTGAAGCTGTGCTCACCTTCAGCTCTCAGCAGAATGTGTTGATACTGAGATTACAGAGAACTCACAGACAGTAGATACAGGATCACTCAACTCATTCAAGGGCTTTTCCTCATTTCTTCTACTACAGCTGTGCTGCTCTTTACAGCATTTATATCACTAATTCAGTATTAATATCTCAGAAATGTAATCAATAATTAGTTTGCAGCCTTAATGTCAAAACTGACTTAAAAGGTGTGACTCAGCATAAAGTAAAAACAATATTAAAGCAGAATAAATCATTGACTCCTCTGTGAATGACAATGATAAGTTTAACCACACAGAGTAATGAATCAATGTTACTCTAATAAACACATTTAGTGCAGCTGATTATCAACCTAAAGTATTTCAACTATTTTCTACATTGTAGAAAAACACTGATGACATCACAATTACAAATAATATGTTGAATTATGTAATAAACAGAAGTGTTATCTTTTATATGTTAGATTAGTCAAAGAAGCCACTGTATACATGTGTAGTATGTGTCACCTGTTGTTGCTGCTCAGCCTCAGCTCATCGTTGGTGATGGAGGAAATGAAACACAATGAAAGGAAACTGATGAGCTCACCTCTTATTGATACTGATATGAGTTCAGATTCATCCAACACAATGAGTCCTGCATGGTTCTTAATTAGAGGTATGAAGATTGTCTGAAAACACTAAAAACAAAGTTGAAATAATACACATAACACTGCTAGGTCGAAGATGAATCTATAATAATGAACAATAAGGAGACAGCAGACACATCAGTTCATCTCCACAAGCAAAGAAAAAACCTATTAAAGTCTCTGAAGGAACAAAGAATGATCTGTGATTGGTCAGACATGTCAACCTATATGACTGCAGCCAATGGCAACTAGCCACAAAGAAATACATTTGCATATAAACATATTTATTACCCAAAAGTCACACAAGGGTCACACATCCTCTGGACCTTCAGCCATAAATGATCAACGGTCAGTTAAACATGTCCGGCTCTTTCCAAGACTCCAAACCTTTGCCCATATGTAGGCACAGCACAGAAACCTGTGAACCATCAGACCTCTTAATGTAGTTAACATGAGACAGGGTTCAAGCAGCAGTCACACATCCACACATCCCAAAACTCACAACTTCGATCTTATCCTCACATGGATCAAAGCAAAGACGTAGCAGTAAACTTCTAGACTATAGGGTGACGTCCCTCTCTTCCCTTTTTACTCGGGCTTCTTGGCTCAGGAGCCAGCTGGCGGGACTAGAGAGGACATCAGGGAAACTACTCACCCTGTGTAGTTTATGCCTCAGCATATTTAGCTGGCTGCTCTGTAATTACTTGCTCTCTTCTCTTCCTTCCAGGCCTCCACCAACCAGATGTTAGACTTTTGGTTTCGGTTTTGTTGGCATATACCGCACCACACACTTCACTCATCCACACACTGCATTCATGACTTCCACACACTGACCACAACTTGTTGATTGTATGTAGTTCATGTGTGAACTAAAGTTACTACAGTCGTTTGCTGTTTGCTGACTCATTGTTCTACACCTTCTTTAATTATTAGCAAAGTCTACAGAGTGTAACTGCTGATACTCAGAAATCTGAAAGGGAATTAAAGTGAATTCAGGTGTAGAGAACATTTACTGTCAGTATTACTGCACTCACATGCAAGCAGGTCCAAAGATGGCACATTTTCTGACTGTCTGATTGGCTGCCTGAGGCGGTGACATCAGCGTCACATGGTGCAGAGACACAGATCAGACTCACACAGTAAGTCCACACATGTCCTTAAACCCAACGGCTCTACATCCTGTTGAGCAATGCTACTGTGAGTAGAGGAATTTACAAGAAAGAGGAAAGATCAAGAAAGTAAAAATATTAACCCTTGTTGCACTTTCACACCGCTTACTCAGCACTAATGTATGTTTGTTGTAATTTGGTTACGCAGAGCTACATTTGAATGGTGATGTAATTCAGTCAGTAAATCATTAAGACTTCATTTGTATAGCACTTTTCCTACAAACAATATGTAACACAAAGTTCTTCACACAATAAAACAAGAACTCAAGTACTCAATAAAAACAGGAAGTGATGTAACACTCTCTTAAATCTCATCAATTTGCAAATTAATAGCACAATAAGATAACAGCAGAAAGGTGAGGTGTGAAAACAAAAAGAAAACAGTAGATGAAAAGTAAATGAAGCATTAAGAGCCAAAGATGAAATAAAATAGATATGAGAACACCAAAATTAATGTATAACTTTTAGAAGTAGTAAGATCAGATTTAAACCAATTAAAAGCAGAACCAGAAAGGCCAATCAGGCTGTGACATCTACTTAAAATCATTCAGTTTGTTCATATCCATAATGAACCTGAAGTCATTTACAACCATGATTAGTGCTGTCTCAGTGCTGTGATTGGCCCAAAAGCCAGATTGGTATTTTTCAGAAATATTGTAAAAGTTGAAATGAAATCAGTGTGTGGTTAAACTGTTCACACAAAGCAGACAGTAGATATCTGCATCTGATGTCAAAGGTCAACAGTTTCTTTTAAGGCATCACAATGAAGCCAGAAAAAGTTGAGAACCTCCAGTGCTCAGTGGTTCAATGAATGACAATACTGTATGCAAGTATAATGAATTCATCTATTAAATCTAATGAATTCACTCAAAGTATGCAGGATTAGAAAGGAGACATTCTGCAGAATGATTGTCTGAGCCAAAGTCTCTGAATAAAGAAGTGTGAGTGAATCTGGGAAAATGATTGGACCATATTGACCCTTGTTGCACTTTCACTTCTTCTGTAGCACTTCGAGATTACTGAAAGGTAAAGTGCAATACAAATTAATTCATTTAAATGTACACAAACAATATGTGACAAAAAGCGCTTCACACAATAAAGGAATACTCTCTGAAGAACACCACAATCATTCAGTTTGTTCATATCCATAATGAACCTGAAGTCATTTATAACCATGATTAGTGTTGTCTCAGTGCTGTGATTGGCTCAAAAGCCAGATTGGTATTTTTCAGAAATATTGTAAAAGTTGAAATGAAATCACTCCAGTTCTCAGTGGTTCAAGTATGAATTCATGTATTAAATCTAATGAAATCCCTCAAAGTATGCAGGATTAGAAAGGAGCTACTCTGCAGAATGATTGTCTGAGCCAAAGTCTCTGGATAAGAAGTGTGAGTGATTCTAGGAAACAGGCTTGTTGGAGGAAAAAGGAAGAAGCAGAGAAAGTGAAACTCTGGTGTCCTGCAGCACAGCAGCGCTGTGTGGCTGCTACTCTATAAAAGAGAGAAATCCTGTGAGCTGAACCATCACAAGTCCAGACTGAAGGAAGACAGTGGAGTGTGAGCCAGCACCTTTCTACAGACACAACCATGAAGTCAGCCGTCATCGCCTTCCTCACCTGCCTGTTTGTCCTCTATGTACAAGGTTAGTGCTCCGTGATGGTCATGACATGTGAAGTCTGTTAAATGACATCAAAGATGATCAGCAGCTAATAAGGTTGTGTCTTTTCTTCCTGCAGGACAATCAGACACTTTTAAAAAATGCAAGTGTTTAAACGGTTTTGTCGGCCGGATCAGCACAAAGATGATCAAGGGGGCTCCAGTCGTTCACCATCCAAGTATCTTCTGTCTAAACACAGAGATCATGTAAGTTCATGAGCTGAATTAAAGCACATTTATGGACGTGTCATTCTCCTGCATCCCTCAGCTCCTCTCTAACGCGCCTCTTTCTTCTCTCACAGTATCACAACAACAGCAGATAAACAGAAGTGTGTGAATCCAAAGTCACCGCTGGGAAAAACCATTCTGAGAAACATGAACAGGTAAGATCAGCTGCTCTTCACTAACTTCAGACAACACAACAGAGTTCATGTTCAGTGTCTTCAAGATGAAATAGTGCTGTGAATGTTTCACATCTCTGCTGCTTTATACTAATAGTGCAATGTCATGTGTTGATTCAGGCACAGGAAGAACGGAGCTGTGAGCATGACGACGACTTCCAGTCAAACTAAAACTCAGAGCTCAACCAGTCTCCACACGACATCCAGCATGTAGAGCTGCTGTACAGCTGCTGTAATACCTTTATACTTGTTACACTGTATTTATTATCATTCACTTTTTAATTGTAGACTTTCATTTCTATAGTTATATCACCTGGTATTTCTATATCTTGACTGTTCTGCATCACAATACCAAAGCAGATTCCTTGTATGTTTAGAGCTACGTGGTCAAAAAGCTCTTTCTGACTCTGATTATCATGTAAACACAATAAGTGCTCTCCTGTCTTGTTCAATTATCACTGTGTGTATATAGTAAGTAAATATTTGTATATATGTTGAATATCTTTTTTAGTACCAAAAATAAAATCCCTGATTGTACTTTGTGTGTTTTGTTCCACAAACTGAAGCTGTGCTCACCTTCAGCTCTCAGCAGAATGTGTTGATACTGAGATTACAGAGAACTCACAGACAGTAGATACAGGATCACTCAACTCATTCAAGGGCTTTTCCTCATTTCTTCTATTACAACTGTGCTGTTCTTTACAGCATTTATATCACTAATTCAGTATTAATATCTCAGAAATGTAATCAATTATTAGTTTGCAGCCTTAATGTCAAAACTGACTTAAAGGTGTGACTCAGCATAAAGTAAAAACAATATTAAAGCAGAATAAATCATTGACTCCTCTGTGAATGACAATGATAAGTTTAACCACACAGAGTAATGAATCAATGTTACTCTAATAAACACATTTAGTGCAGCTGATTATCAACCTAAACTATTTAAACTATTTTCTACATTGTAGAAAAACACTGATGACATCACAATTATGAAATAATACATTGAATTATGTAATAAACAGAAGTGTTATCTTTTATATGTTAGATTAGTCAAAGAAGCCACTGTATACATGTGTAGTATGTGTCACCTGTTGTTGCTGCTCAGCCTCAGCTCATCGTTGGTGATGCAGGAAATGAAACACAATGAATGGAAACTGATGAGCTCACCTCTTATTGATACTGATATGAGTTCAGATTCATCCAACACAATGAGTCCTGCATGGTTCTTAATTAGAGGTATGAAGATTGTCTGAAAACATTAAAAACAAAGTTGAAATAATACACAAAACACTGCTAGGTCGAAGATGAATCTATTATAATGAACAATAAGGAGACAGCAGACACATCAGTTCATCTCCACAAGCAAAGAAAAAACCTATTAAAGTCTCTGAAGGAACAAAGAATGATCTGTGATTGGTCAGACATGTCAACCTATATGACTGCAGCCAATGGCAAATAGCCACAAAGAAATACATTTGCATATAAACATATTTATTACCCAGAAGTCACACAAGGGTCACACATCCTCTGGACCTTCAGCCATAAATGATCAACGGTCAGTTAAACATGTCCGGTTCTTTCCATGACTCCAAACCTTTGCCCATACGTAGGCACAGCACATAAACCTTTGAACCATCAGACCTCTTAATGTAGTTAACATGAGACATAAAGGGTTCAAGCAGCAGTCACACATCCACACATCCCAAAACTCACAACTTCGATCTTATCCTCACATGGATCAAAGCAAAGACGTAGCAGTAAACTTCTAGACTATAGGGTGACGTCCCTCTCTTCCCTTTTTACTCGGGCTTCTTGGCTCAGGAGCCAGCTGGCAGGACTAGAAAGGACATCAGGGAAACTACTCACCCTGTGTAGTTTAGGCCTCAGCATATTTAACTGGCTGCTCTGTAATTACTTGCTCTCTTCTCTTCCTTCCAGGCCTCCACCAACCAGATGTTAGACTTTTGGTTTCGGTTTTGTTGGCACATATCACACCACACATTTCACTCATCCACACACTGCATTCATGACTGATATAACTGATTAACATTGTTATTTAACTTAAGTTTATAATAAATATTACTTTAGATACGTATTGTCATGTGTGATTCCCATTTCTCTTGCGGACTTTGAGCCAGCTCGTAACAAACAGTAATGAGCACATTCTACTGGACAGCACAATGACAAGGCCAAACAGTCCCAATGATTCATTACAATGATAAACTCAATCATTTGTTGTTTCTATACTTTTACATTAGCTGATACTGATGATGGCTCATATTATCTGTTTAATATTTGCTGTTTTTGGGACAGATCATAAACAGACTTGATGTTGTTTATCATTTATATGCAGACGATACACAAATAAACTTTTCATTCAAATCTAGTGACATTTTTAGGTTTACGAGGCTCCTAGACTGTCTTAAAGCTATTAATAACCGGACAGAAGCTAGTTTTCTGCAGCTCAGTGCTGAACAGACTGAGGTTCTGCTTTTTGCACCAGAGAAGTTTTTCCCTGTGATCCTGAAAGATTTGATCAATCCTTTTTATGTGTGTGAAATAACTTGTTGATTGTATGTAGTTCATGTGTGAACTAAAGTTACTACAGTCGTTTGCTGTTTGCTGACTCATTGTTCTACACCTTCTTTAATTATTAGCAAAGTCTACAGAGTGTAACTGCTGATACTCAGAAATCTGAAAGGGAATTAAAGTGAATTCAGGTGTAGAGAACATTTACTGTCAGTATTACTGCACTCACATGCAAGCAGGTCCAAAGATGGCACATTTTCTGACTGTCTGATTGGCTGCTGGAGGCGGTGACATCAGCGTCACATGGTGCAGAGACACAGATTAGACTCACACAGTAAGTCCACACATGTCCTTAAACCCAACGGCTCTACATCCTGTTGAGCAATGCTACTGTGAGTAGAGGAATTTACAAGAAAGAGGAAAGATCAAGAAAGTAAAAATATTGACCCTTGTTGCACTTCCACACCGCTTACTCAGCACTAATGTATGTTTGACGTAATTTGGTCAAGCAGAGCAACATTTGAATGGTGATGTAATTCAGTCAGTAAATCATTAAGACTTCATTTGTATAGCACTTTTCCTACAAACAATATGTAACACAAAGTTCTTCACACAATAAAACAAGAACTCAAGTACTCAATAAAAACAGGAAGTGATGTAACACTCTCTTAAATCTCATCAATTTGCAAATTAATATCACAATAAGATAACAGCAGAAAGGTGAGGTGTGAAAACAAAAAGAAAGCAGTAGATAAAAAGTAAATGAAGCATTAAGAGCCAAAGATGAAATAAAATAAATATGAGAACACCAAAATTAATTTATAACTTTTAGAAGTAGTAAGATCAGATTTAAACCAATTAAAAGCAGAACCAGAAAGGTCAATCAGGCTGTGACGTCTACCTAAAATCATTCAGTTTGTTCATATCCATAATGGACCTGAAGTCATTTACAACCATGATTAGTGCTGTCTCAGTGCTGTGATTGGCCCAAACGCCAGATTGGTATTTCACAGAAATATTGTAAAAGTTGAAATGAAATCAGTGTGTGGTTAAACTGTTCACACACAGCAGACAGTAGATATCTGCATCTGATGTCAAAGGTCAACAGTTTCTTTTGAGGCGTCACAATGAAGCCAAAAAAAGTTGAGGACCTCCAGTGCTCAGTGGTTCAATGAATGACAATACTGTATGCAAGTATAATGAATGAATTCATCTATTAAATCTAATGAATTCACTCAAAGTCTGCAGGATTAGAAAGGAGACATTCTGCAGAATGATTGTCTGAGACAAAGTCTCTTAATAAAGAAGTGTGAGTGAATCTGGGAAAATTATTGGACCATATTGACCCTTGTTGCACTTTCACTTCTTCTGTAGCACTTCGAGATTACTGAAAGGTAAAGTGCAATACAAATTAAATTTATTTAAATGTACACAAACAATATGTGACAAAAAGCGCTTCACACAATAAAGAAATACTCTCTGAAGAACACCACAATCATTCAGTTTGTTCATATCCATAATGAACCTGAAGTCATTTATAACCATGATTAGTGTTGTCTCAGTGCTGTGATTGGCTCAAAAGCCAGATTGGTATTTTTCAGAAATATTGTAAAAGTTGAAATGAAATCACTCCAGTTCTCAGTGGTTCAAGTATGAATTCATGTATTAAATCTAATGAAATCCCTCAAAGTATGCAGGATTAGAAAGGAGCTACTCTGCAGAATGATTGTCTGAGCCAAAGTCTCTGGATAAGAAGTGTGAGTGATTCTAGGAAACAGGCTTGTTGGAGGAAAAAGGAAGAAGCAGAGAAAGTGAAACTCTGGTGTCCTGCAGCACAGCAGTCCTGTGTGGCTGCTACTCTATAAAAGAGAGAAATCCTGTGAGCTGAACCATCACAAGTCCAGACTGAAGGAAGACAGTGGAGTGTGAGCCAGCACCTTTCTACAGACACAACCATGAAGTCAGCCGTCATCGCCTTCCTCGCCTGCCTGTTTGTCCTCTATGTACAAGGTTAGTGCTCCGTGATGGTCATGACATGTGAAGTCTGTTAAATGACATCAAAGATGATCAGCAGCTAATAAGGTTGTGTCTTTTCTTCCTGCAGGACAATCAGAGACTTTTAAAAAATGCAAGTGTTTAAACGGTTTTGTCGGCCGGATCAACACAAAGATGATCAAGGGGGCTCCAGTCGTTCACCTTCCAAGTATCTTCTGTCTAAACACAGAGATCATGTAAGTTCATGAGCTGAATTAAAGCACATTTATGGACGTGTCATTCTCCTGCATGCCTCAGCTCCTCTCTAACGCGCCTCTTTCTTCTCTCACAGTATCACAACAACAGCAGATAAACAGAAGTGTGTGAATCCAAAGTCACCGCTGGGAAAAACCATTCTGAGAAACATGAACAGGTAAGATCAGCTGCTCTTCACTAACTTCAGACTACACAACAGAGTTCATGTTCAGTGTCTTCAAGATGAAATAGTGCTGTGAATGTTTCACATCTCTGCTGCTTTATACTAATACTGCAATGTCATGTGTTGATTCAGGCACAGGAAGAACGGAGCTGTGAGCATGACGACGACTTCCAGTCAAACTAAAACTCAGAGTTCAACCAGTCTCCACACGACATCCAGCATGTAGAGCTGCTGTACAGCTGCTGTAATACCTTTATACTTGTTACACTCTATTTATTATCATTATTATCAGCTCTCCTGTTTTGTTCAATTATCACTGTGTGTATATAGTAAGTAAATATTTGTATATATGTTGAATATCTTTTTTAGTACCAAAAATAAAATCCCTGATTGTACTTTGTGTGTTTTGTTCCACAAACTGAAGCTGTGCTCACCTTCAGCTCTCAGCAGAATGTGTTGATACTGAGATTACAGAGAACTCACAGACAGTAGATACAGGATCACTCAACTCATTCAAGGGCTTTTCCTCATTCCTTCTACTACAGCTGTGCTGCTCTTTACAGCATTTATATCACTAATTCAGTATTAATATCTCAGAAATGTAATCAATTATTAGTTTGCAGCCTTAATGTCAAACTGACTTAAAAGGTGTGACTCAGCATAAAGTAAAAACAATATTAAAGCAGAATAAATCATTGACTCCTCTGTGAATGACAATGATAAGTTTAACCACACAGAGTAATGAATCAATGTTACTCTAATAAACACATTTAGTGCAGCTGATTATCAACCTAAACTATTTAAACTATTTTCTACATTGTAGAAAAACACTGATGACATCACAATTACAAATAATATGTTGAATTATGTAATAAACAGAAGTGTTATCTTTTATATGTTAGATTAGTCAAAGAAGCCACTGTATACATGTGTAGTATGTGTCACCTGTTGTTGCTGCTCAGCCTCAGCTCATCGTTGGTGATGGAGGAAATGAAACACAATGAATGGAAACTGATGAGCTCACCTCTTATTGATACTGATATGAGTTCAGATTCATCCAACACAATGAGTCCTGCACGGTTCTTAATTAGAGGCATGAAGATTGTCTGAAAACATTAAAAACAAAGTTGAAATAATACACAAAACACTGCTAGGTCGAAGATGAATCTATAATAATGAACAATAAGGAGACAGCAGACACATTAGTTCATCTCCACAAGCAAAGAAAAAACCTATTAAAGTCTCTGAAGGAACAAAGAATGATCTGTGATTGGTCAGACATGTCAACCTATATGACTGCAGCCAATGGCAAATAGCCACAAAGAAATACATTTGCATATAAACATATTTATTACCCAGAAGTCACACAAGGGTCACACATCCTCTGGACCTTCAGCCATAAATGATCAATGGTCAGTTAAACATGTCCGGCTCTTTCCATGACTCCAAACCTTTGCCCATATGTAGGCACAGCACAGAAACCTTTGAACCATCAGACCTCTTAATGTAGTTAACATGAGACATAAAGGGTTCAAGCAAAGATGGCACATTTTCTGACTGTCTGATTGGCTGCCTGAGGCGGTGATATCAGCATCACATGGTGCAGAGACACAGATCAGACTCACACAGTAAGTCCACACATGTCCACAAACCCAACAGCCCTACATCCTGTTGAGCAATGCTACTGTGAGCAGAGGAATTTACAAGAAAGAGGAAAGATCAAGAAAGTAAAAATATTGACCCTTGTTGCACTTTCACACCGCTTACTTCACACAATAAAGAAATACCCTCCACTCAATCACTGAATCAAAACAGGAAGTGATGAACACCACAATCATTCAGTTTGTTCATATCCATAATGAACCTGAAGTCATTTACAACCATGATTAGTGCTGTCTCTGTGTTGTGATTTGCCCAAAAGCCAGTTATAGAAATATTGTAAAAGTTGAAATGAAATCAGTGTGTGGTTAAACTGTTCACACAAAGCAGACAGTAGATATCTGCATCTGATGTCAAAGGTCAACAGATTCTTTTAAGGCGTCACAATGAAGCCAAAAAGAGTTGAGAACCTCCAGTGCTCAGTGGTTCAATGAATGACAATACTGTATGCAAGTATAATGAATTCATCTATTAAATCTAATGAATTCACTCAAAGTATGCAGGATTAGAAAGGAGACATTCTGCAGAATGATTGTCTGAGCCAAAGTCTCTTAATAAAGAAGTGTGAGTGAATCTGGGAAAATTATTGGACCATATTGACCCTTGTTGCACTTTCACTTCTTCTGTAGCAATTTGAGATTACTGAAAGGTAAAGTGCAATACAAATTAAATTTATTTATTTAAATGTACACAAACAATATGTGACACAAAGCACTTCACACAATAAAGGAATACTCTCTGAAGAACACCACAATCATTCAGTTTGTTCATATCCATAATGAACCTGAAGTCATTTATAACCATGATTAGTGCTGTCTCAGTGCTGTGATTGGCTCAAAAGCCAGATTGGTATTTTTCAGAAATATTGTGGTTCAAGTATGAATTCATGTCTTAAATCTAATTAAATCCCTCAAACTATGCAGGATTAGAAAGGAGCTACTCTGCAGAATGATTGTCTGAGCCAAAGTCTCTGGATAAGAAGTGTGAGTGATTCTAGGAAACAGGCTTGTTGGAGGAAAAAGGAAGAAGCAGAGAAAGTGAAACTCTGGTGTCCTGCAGCACAGCAGCCCTGTGTGGCTGCTACTCTATAAAAGAGAGAAATCCTGTGAGCTGAACCATCACAAGTCCAGACTGAAGGAAGACAGTGGAGTGTGAGCCAGCACCTTTCTACAGACACAACCATGAAGTCAGCCGTCATCGCCTTCCTCGCCTGCCTGTTTGTCCTATATGTACAAGGTTAGTGCTCCGTGATGGTCATGACATGTGAAGTCTGTTAAATGACATCAAAGATGATCAGCAGCTAATAAGGTTGTGTCTTTTCTTCCTGCAGGACAATCAGACACTTCTAAAAAATGCAAGTGTTTAAACGGTTTTGTCGGCCGGATCGACACAAAGATGATCAAGGGGGATCCAGTCGTACACCTTCCAAGTATCTTCTGTCTAAACACAGAGATCATGTAAGTTCATGAGCTGAATTAAAGCACATTTATGGACGTGTCATTCTCCTGCATCCCTCAGCTCCTCTCTAACGCGCCTCTTTCTTCTCTCACAGTATCACAACAACAGCAGATAAACAGAAGTGTGTGAATCCAAAGTCACCGCTGGGACAAACCATTCTGAGAAACATGGACAAGTAAGATCAGCTGCTCTTCACTAACTTCAGACAACACAACAGAGTTCATGTTCAGTGTCTTCAAGATGAAATAGTGCTGTGAATGTTTCTCATCTCTGCTGCTTTATACTAATAGTGCAATGTCATGTGTTGATTCAGGCACAGGAAGAACGGAGCTGTGAGCATGACGACGACTTCCAGTCAAACTAAAACTCAGAGCTCAACCAGTCTCCACAGGACATCCAGCATGTAGAGCTGCTGTACAGCTGCTGTAATACCTTTATACTTGTTACACTCTATTTATTATCATTCACTTTTTAATTGTAGACTTTCATTTCTATAGTTAAATCACCTGGTATTTCTATATCTTGACTGTTCTGCATCACAACACCAAAGCAGATTCCTTGTATGTTTAAAGCTACGTGGTCAAAAAGCTCTTTCTGACTCTGATTATCATGTAAACTCAATAAGTGCTCTCCTGTCTTGTTCAATTATCACTGTGTGTATATAGTAAGTAAATATTTGTATATATTTGGAATATCTTTTTTAGTACCAAAAATAAAATCCCTGATTGTACTTTGTGTGTTTTGTTCCACAAACTGAATCTGTGTTCACCTTCAGCTCTCAGCAGAATGTGTTGATACTGAGATTACAGAGAACTCACAGACAGTAGATACAGGATCACTCAACTCATTCAAGGGCTTTTCCTCATTTCTTCTACTACAGCTGTGCTGCTCTTTACAGCATTTATATCACTAATTCAGTATTCATATCTCAGAAATGTAATCAATAATTGGTTTGTAGCCGTAATGTCAAACTGACTTAAAAGGTGTGACTCAGCATAAAGTAAAAACAATATTAAAGCAGAATAAATCATTGACTCCTCTGTGAATGACAATGATAAGTTTAACCACACAGAGTAATGAGTGTTACCTCTCTAGGTTCAATCTCTCAGTTTATATTTCGTCTAATCACCCTCAGATCACCTCAATATGAACCCTTCTCCTGGTCTGAAGAAAGTGCACATTCTGTGTTTATGAAGACCAGGTAATAAGCAGGAAATGACATCTGGCCCCAGAACAGTTTTCAATGATCAGGTGCACCTCGTCAAAAGTTCATTAGTGAAATTTCTTCTAAACGCGTTTGATACCATCAGTTGTTGTGCTGCAATAACAACCCCAAAACACGACTGTAACAAAACATGACGTAATATGTTCATGTAGCTACCAGTACAAGCAGCACTGTTTGATGTTTTCCTGATCATGGAGCTCACTTTTTGGTATTTTAATCCAATAAATCAACTCCTCCTCTCATCTGCACCAACCGACTGCAATGAGGCTCTTGCTGCATTCATGCTGTATCTTAGCTGTTGTAATGTCAAGTTTCCAATTTCTTAATAATGTTCACATCAACATCCAAGTAGAAATTTCAACAGATACACACATATGTACCAATATTCCACTTTACACTTAATTATGAAGCCTTGTAATCAAACCCACATTTAACTGATTTAAAACTGGTGTTAGATTAAATGTTTTCATCCTCACACGACGGGCTCTTGAGTCGTAAACATGGGATTATTTTTATTTCTACCATCTATCGCAGACGACATGAACAAGCTCGACATGTGACAACTGAAACTCAAAAAATTCAAAAATAACATTTGCCATGTGTCATGTAAGTTCTCACTGTTCAGCTGTGCAACCTTCTTATCAAACAGATTCAATGTGAGCATATTTAATACAATTTATGTTTTATTTCATTTCCAGACAAGATTAAATTCAGCTTCATATAAAATATAAGTATCATCAACACTGACATTTAAAATAATTTACAATCATAGTGATCACTGATTGACGTCATATACCATAAAAACTTTCATTGCCAACAGATTTTCATCAAGCTGTCATTTAAAAACCTATCTTCACCTTCATATTGTTGTGTTAGAGGATTAAAAAGCAGGTTGAGCAGCGGCAGTGTAAGATCACATCTGTGTCATTACGATCAGTCCTCATCTGCATCATCGAAGGCCACACCGGTTGCTTGACGCTTCCTGCAAAAAATGAGCAAACAGCTGTTGGTTTTGTTTCAGAGCTCAGAATAATGTGAGAACTGACAGAAGGTAATCAGGGTATATATTTACTTTTTGGTTCCTGGGTTGATGAGCGAAGCGCCTGGAAGTCGTTTCTTCACCGTCACTGAAGGAGCACAATTCTGCTGTTGTCGGGGTTCAAATTCTGAAAAAGATGTCATCTCTGAAAGCTGGAGAATCGAACCACCAACAACACTTCAACTCTGCAGCTGATAAAATATCTATCGTTCTGTGTTTGGATTGATGGCCTGGCATGTGTTCTTAACCACTCAACCGCTTGCGAGCCAAGGCTGTCACCTTTTATATGTTCATGACCATTTCATATTCAAAATTTACTATAGATGCTACAGACCAGCTAAGGATCAGCTTGACCTTTTATTAACCTATTTGAACTGTTAATAAATTGAGCTAATAAATGAAAACGAAGGACAGTCGTTAGCAACGCTGTGCTGATTGGATAACCAGAGAAGTTGTGTGTGGAAGGATTTTGGGACCAAAATGACCAACAAAGATCAGGCTGTGTGCCAGCTTTGTAAAAAGAAGCTGTTTTACTCTGCAGCTCATTTAACACACAGGTGAGACAGCAGAGTAACATCACCTCTATAACCTGGTCTGACAGAGTCTCAACATAGTGTAGTTCAGAGACACCACACAGTAAAATACAAAGACTGAACTGAATGGTGAGATTCTCTCTCTCTTAATAACTACTAATAACTTGTTAGTTCAAATTCATTTGAACTTGACTTTTGAAAAACAGTCCCAACTCATTTCTCCTGGAAGTAGTCTGCCTGAGCTCTGCACTGTACCTGCGGCCCGCCTTTGGTGATTTTTCACTGGACTGACGGAGGGGGATCCACCTGGAGGGAATGACAACACACAGTCAGCATAAACTCCTTTAAACTCACAGCCTCCTTCAATGTGAAACTACAATGAGTCACATGAACAACGTACATTTACTGTCAGGCTGAGCAAGGCTGTCGGCCATCCTGAACAGCAGCTCCTTGAGCTCCTCTGTTGCCTGTGGGCCGTCCAGCCTGAGCAGGGTCACGCTCAGGTCAGCAGGACTGGGGCCCACATGGAGCTCTGCACTGCTGTCATGCAACATAACAGACACATCCCCGCTACCACAAGCCGACCTGCAGGACACACAGAGGAACATTTAGCCTCCATTACCCAAGTATGGTCGTCATCACATTTACTTCATTTTGCAGTCTCTCTCACTCACACATGTGTTGTCCTAGGTGACTTTTGGGGACGTTACATAGACTTACATTAGTTTACTTTTGTTCCCAAAAGTAGCTGAAGACAAACCACACACACACACACACACACACACACACACACACACACACACACACACACGTAGCACTGAATTACAACAAGTTATACAGAGTAGTTTGAGAGGAGGACAGATTGTAATCTAACCTGAGTTTTAGGGTGTAATCCTCTGTAGATTTCAAGGCAAACCTCTGTCTCTAAAAAACACACAAAGTTAAAACCACAGCCATCACTGATGAGTGAAAATCATGTAGGACTGCAGGTGAAACTTACAAACTGTTTCAGCTTGTCCTCGGTGTACTCCGTGCTCCAAACATCTGCAGCATCTGTCAAACTGCAGCAGATAAACAAGAACATGATGATGAAAACAGGCATTAAATTACACTTGTCAATACATGTCCAAGAGGTCCAACATTTAATATATTACTGTACTAACTCATACAGTGACCATAATATATCATCAGAGATTAAGGAAACTTGCTAAACTGAAATACTGGAGAGACAACACTCTAATACAGGTGTGTCAAACATACAGCCTGCAGGCCAGAACCGTCCTGCCAGGGGGGGTCCAATCGGGCCCCCTGGTTAATTTAGCAAAGAATAAAAAGTAATTCAAATTTTTCTGTTGCTTAAAAAGGTTTTTGCACACTGACCAGAATACAGTTCTCTGAAATATACATACACATATTTAAACCATTCATATATTGAATATCATCAATCAACAGTTTATGTGTAAAATAATCTGAAAAATAACCCCTGAGACATATTGATGCAATTACATCATTTTTCTTAAATCATCTCAGACGGTCCACTGATTTTGTAAATATATGGCTTATTATAATTAGCTAATTAATATTATGTATATTACGTATTATTTATAGGTTGTTATTATGCAATGGTATTACTGGTCTGACCCAGCTGAGATCAAATTGGACTGTATGCGGCTTATAAACTAAAAGGAGTTTGAGTCCGCTGCTCTAATATTTTGAATTTGGCCCTGCAGTACCGATTTTAAACACTTGGTGTCAGTGTTGCATGTTTCACCTTTACACATGTACAGTGCATTCATTTCATAGTCTCCATAGTATCTATAAGTGTGCATAAACTGTCCAAATATGGTCTGAAAGTAAAACATTAAGTCTTTAGAAAAGAGAGGCATTATATGTGTTCATATTATTGTGTCCAGGCTACTGTAAGTGTCCGGGTCTCTACGGGGTGAATTGTGAGCCTGACTCCATTTAAATATCCAGAAATATCAAGCTAACTAACAGACAGGGAAACGCACATTTAAGTAAAAGTAGAAAGTTTGGCCTCAATATTTTCTTCAGGAGTCGCTCTTTAATTCGGCTCACTGTTTATATACTAAAGAAAATTATGTTAGATCAAATGTGACCTTTTATTTTGGCACTGTCTATATTGACTCGTCATAAAGACTGACCCCAAATTTCTGCGTTTTGTGGGATTTTAACGCTGCTTTGCGGATTATATGCATGATGGCGTCATAAAAATTCAATGTGCTTCTGTTTTTATGATCTAAATCTCACAACACAGAATAAAAACCGGTTTCTGATTAAGTACCAGAAACATAAGCTACCAGGTTTTTTAAATGGAGACTGGTTTAGCGTTATTGAGTCAAACCTCTGCTCACCAAATGTTGAATGCGCCGTTTTTAATGCGTGTGTAGCAAATGTATTTAGACTGACTGTTTTTATCCAGCACAGTGCAGTATGATGTCTGGCTCACATCCATGTTAACAGCTCACAAACAAAAGCACAACAACGAAACTGACTTCCTCTTCATGCTTCTTCTTCCTCTTCGCCTCTGATTTTTAATGGCAAACCAGTTTAAAGGCGCATTACTACCATCTAGTGGACTTATTGGGAACTGCATCTTAAAAAATCTCTATTGTTCCTGTTATTCTCATGTAATTAATTAGAATATTTATCTTTTCCCCAGCGTAATAACGTGTTTTCCATCATTTAGTATTATTAATTTAGAGTTTTAAAATTCAATGACTTGGTTTATGTTTAAATAATGCAAATAATGTACAGAAGTAAAATAAAGTCAGACTCTTTTCAGTACAGGAGTGTAAATATGGTTTAAGAGATGTTTGTAAGTTTACTGTTCCAAAAGCCAAAAAATAGATTAAAAGGAGAAGTGTTTCTGTTGTTGGGGTTAAACCTTTGGAATAAGATGTAACTCACTTTTGATTTTCAAATGAAGAGTTTATAGCTCTATTTTTCAGAGTTACACATTGAAATAGATAGTCTTTTCTTTTTTCTTTTTCTCTCATTTTCATCATCATTTCTTGGTGGGTAGCTTAATTTAATGTGGGATATAATGTAGGATAGGCATATATAAGCACTATCTGCCTTTACCTTTTCAGGCATTAACATTATACATTAATTACTTTATGCTGTTATTTAGAATCTATATACTTATTGTATACTGTAAGTACTTTTCTGTTTGTTTTGTTGTGATGACTGAATAAACACTACTACTACTACTACTACTATTACTACTACTACTACTGATATTAATGCTCTACTACTACTACTACTACTACTACTACTACTATTACTACTACTACTACTGATATTAATGCCCCTCTTTCTTCATCATGCCTAATCTATCAGTACATGTTTGGCAGTTCTCCATTTACAGCGTGTAGTCCAGTAGGTCCTATTCTGTGGAGTGTTTAATTTGACAATAGCCTATGACCATCTCTTCCTTTCCACCAATGCCTTAGTTTTTTGTATGTATGTATGTATGTAAAGATGTCAGTTAATTGTAGTTTTAAAGGGATGGTTCTGATTTTTTGAAGTGGGATTGAATGAAGTACTTGTATTTCCTACAGTAGGAAGGCCCACCTAAAATAATCAAATTAAATCAGTTTAAGTGAAGCTCAAGCACTTCTGCTACTTTAAAAATTGTATTTTTTATTTTTTTAGCTGCAATAGTAAGATGTGTTTGACTTGATGCTGACAGATTATACTCGTCATAATGTTATAATAATTCATAAGTGCTTATTGTCTTCTGTTGATCCCACTGAGGTACTACACCTCACTATAATACAGAATACTGTTTTAATAAATTTTGGATGTACCAAAACCACATAATGCAATCCTACAACCTTGCAATACATTTTGCATTTGTGTGAATAAAATAAAAAAACTACCCATTAGGATTACAGAGGGCAATACATATATATCTGATAAATAGATGAAAATAAAAAGAAACAGACATGGTTGTAAATTCTAACTTGTACCATAAGACATTTTTTTAACCCAATCCCTTAAAAGCATGTAAAGATACACACACTTATGAAAAACAATGTTACAAAAACCAACAAATCTCAAACAAAAAAAAAACATTTGACTTCAATTACTTTGCAGAATATATTGCACCTTATGTATAAAAGAAGTCCTCACAATGACAGTATAATGCTTTGACTGGATGTCAGCCTCTGGGTGAACGTGGCATTTAGAGTAAGAATGCTTTGATTGGTTGGAAGACTAGAAAGATGCTATATGAATTAACTCCATTTACCATCCTCAATTAATCATTTAGGGCAACAAGTCAACAGAGTGGAATATATTTCTCTCCAAAACACCATCACACTTACAAATGTTTAAAAGTAACCTTTAAAAAAACAATTACCAGTATGACCTTTTCAAAATGGAGAGAAAGTAAGTTTCATAAGAGTCTCTTCTGGAAAAGAATAGTTTAACATTTTAGGAACTATGCCTATTGACTTCCATCCAGTGGACACTTGGAACTGGGTAAGTGCCATGCATATCAATGATGGATGTTTTCTGCATTTAGTTAGTAAGTGCGCTCCTGTATCCACTGGCAGAACCTGCGTGAGTATTTGCGGGGGCTGACTGTGGAAAAGGCTCTGCCTGGGAAGCGGATGTTTTTCCACATGTTCTCCAGTCTTTTCTTCAAACCGTAAACAGTAAAAATGTCAATAATGCCCACAAAGTAGCGACGATCTGGCCCATCTATAGCATGAATGCTATTTTTGCAGTTAGGCAGTAGCCGGCGATGATGTTTGGCGAATTCCTGCAGCTCTGAGTCAGTGTTAGTTTCTTTTGGAAGGCTGTTTATTTCTTGGAGGGGGATCCCTTCATCAGTGGCCTCCGCTGCTCCCTGTTCTGACCCACAGTCTGTAGTATCTAGTACCACCTTACCTGGACTGACCTCCAGTAATGGAGTGCTGGTGGGGTCTGATCCAGTGGGACTGTCCACAGACCTACAAGAAAGACAAAAAAGAATCCACAGAATATCATCAGATAATTAATTTTTGTCACAAGGGCTGGAATTAAATTCAGTGTGTCCAGAATGTATAATATGCAGGCATCAGATATTGGATAGTTGGATTATATGACTTGGTTTGTACAGTTGATATCACAGATTCTATATAATGAAAATACTGTTTAAATCCTGTTTGAATCCTTCTCTATTGCTGCATGTGCCTTGACTCTGGAGGAGTTGGAGAAAGCAAATCATCAAATTCTTACAGAAATGTTTTGACAGTGACTGAAAAGAAGCAGACCTCCGTTCTCATCAGAAATACTATGGATTCAACACTTTAGTGCAGTAACATTTCTCAGACAGGTGTAGGCCTGCTGCTGAACAAACTACGTAGTAGGGGCGCCAACATGTCTGAACCCCTACGATGCACCAGAAAGTATCCTCAATGTTAAAATGTTTCTACATTTTCTTCTTATTATGTTGTGTAATTACAGGTTGTTGTTTACATTTCACTTTGTTGAATAAGATGTTTTACTCTCACTAACACAGACCTTTTCTGTAGCTACTTGGTATAACTGTTTAATCTCATATCATATGAAGTACTTCATGTTTCTGATGTCACTCCCACATCTGTCAAATGAATATCCTCAAAGCTAGAAAACCCAGAGTTGACTGAACTGGTTGACAGCAAGCTTTGTAGTACAGGTTATCTGGATGGCCAATGTTAGGCTCAGTGAGACTAACAAAAAGTTATCCCAGATATGTTCAACTTGCTTCACAGTGCACACCACTGATGTGCTGCTGAGAAACTTTGCCAATTTGGAAAATTGCAGCATTGCCCCAAGGGAGGCAGTATTTCCTCATATTCATTTCTTATTTTTCCAACTTTAGTGGTAAAGAATGTTGAAACCTTCTCACATGCTTATCAGTAACATGAAAAGTATTATGATTTGGTAGGCAAGTGAACCCAAGTGCAAAGACTTTAGGCTGAGTGAGACTGAATAAACCCCATTCGTCTTTTAGAAACAAAAGTTCTGAACAAAACAGACTAAAGAAACAGAACAAAAGATCAAACAATGACTGAACTGAAAACTAGGGCTGAAATACAAACTACACTGATGAGTGTGTGGGGAACAGGCAAAGAGCAGGGCAGGGCTGACGAGGCTAATGCAGGACAGATGTGTCAATGAGCAAAGAAAGGAAAATCAGTACAAGCGAAAATGCAAAAACAAAACCCCATTAAACTATCCTCTTTCTTGTAAACTAACACACAAAACCATGGCAGAACACACACAAAACATAACCCAAATACCCAACACTTCAACCTCACCCATCTGCAACAAATAAAACAAAAAACCACAAAACACAAAACGTCCAGAAATACAAAGTCCATGACAAAGACAAGAAAAGTGATTACATGTGAATACAACAATGAATAGCATCTGCACATGAGCTCTTTTAAACAAGTATAATAGACCTCAGAACTGAAAACTAGGGCTGAAATACAAACTACACTAATGTGTGAGTGGGGAACAGGCAAAGAGCAGGGCAGGGCTGACGAGGCTGATGCAGGACAGATGTGTCAATGAGCAAAGAAAGGAAAATCAGTACAAGCGAAAATGCAAAAACAAAACCCCATTAAACTATCCTCTTTCTTGTAAACTAACACACACGAAACATAACCCAAATACCCAACACTTCAACCTCACCCATCTGCAACAAATAAAACAAAAAACCACAAAACACAAAACGTCCAGAAATAACAAAGTCCATGACAAAGACAAGAAAAGTGATTACATGTGAATACAACAATGAATAGCATCTGCACATGAGCTCTTTTAACCAAGTTTAATAGACCTCAAATCTAATGGACCAGCTTTTCGTCACAGTCAAAAGTGTCATCCAATCATGGCGTGGCGAAGAAGGAGTTTAGGTAGCAGTGAAGGTATTGGAATGGAAAGAAAGGTTAGTGTCTACCTATGGCAAGTCATTCTGATGCCAGAACTGAAAGTTGGCAAATACTTTAGAAATGGAGATATAGATGAACTTTGCCTCGTGACGTCCCAACAAACTCGTATGACAAGTTCTGTGACATTGACCAATAGGAGCACAGAACTGTAAACATGTTGAAGCTTCTGAAATAGAGGAAGGTTCATGGTGCCAGTATCATACACTCCAGCTTTTATCCTTGCTTGGATAATAGCTTCTAGCAGACATAAAAATTGTGTCGTTTCTCTCAAGAAGGCAGGTTATTGTATTTCCTTTGATAGTACATTGAACCAATACAAAAGATTAAAAAGATAAGATACTATTGCAAAGAAACTGGTTTTGTGCTTGTTCAAAAGATGAAAACCTACTTTGTCGTACGAATTACAAGGTTTGCCAAAGAGTGTTTCCCATCAAGCTCATCTTGGTGCAGAGGCTGATGGGCCAGCAGGAGACTGTAGTCCAGCACATTCAGCCCTTGAAGGAAGGCAGCATCCGCTTTCACTTGATCAGCAAACCAGCTTTTCTCTTGACCTACAACAACCACATACACATTTACATTTAACATGTCTTTACACCCACTGAGTAAACCTGACTCAAATTTATTCTGCAGCTGAAACATTTAATTCACATACAGTAGCTTTATAGCATGATTCATGCGACTACAGTAATAAGAAGAGTAAGTGAGTGCTGGAGAAAGGACACTTACCTAATTCAATATGCTGCCCTTCAAAGTTATTGTCCTTCAGCACTTTAATGATGTTTTCCCCCCCAGTGTCAGGGTTAGTCCATCGACCCACCTCACAGCCTTTCATGTCAAATCTATACAACAAAAATATCACAGCTTTCATACATCCATAAAACATAACACACACCCAAACACACTGGAGAAGAACATAGAGACTGTACCTAATATTGATCCTCTCATCTGGGTAAAACACACTCTGCATCACAATGAAGTACTTCTGGAGAGCAAACAGACAATACTGCAATGTAATAATTATAAACTACATTTCTTTATAAGAAAAGGTATTAAAAAACAATAATATATTATAAAAAATTATAAAATATTATAAAAAATAAACGAAAACGATAAAAAGGTAAAAATCAAAATGAGATAAAAGGTTGAATGAATTAAAAGCAATACAGTAGAAATACGTTTTGAGCTACTTCTTGAAAATATCAGAGGTTGATTATCTAATATGGACCTAGTTTTGGTTAAGTTACTGAGCAGATGTAGTGGATATATAGTTACAGTTCATCAACAGTTATATAAATTATGAATAAAATACCTTCATTTGATTGGGTATTACAATCCTGTGTACACCTGGAAAGTGGAAAGAAGGAAACATGTTATTATTTCATGTGTGATTTTTCTTTTTCTCTCACTTCCTCCTTTTTTGTTTTACTTTAAAAAAAACTAAATTCCCTGAATTTCTACAATGAAAGAAGTGCACAGTTAGAAGGGGCATAAAAATGGACCATAGTATAAAAGAGCCGTCTGTAAAACTGTTGACAGGTTGCCTTGAACTGCAAACAAGGTAAATTGTGACTTTTTGTGTTATGGATTTGTATTTATGAATTATAATACATCCACAGGTGAATCTTACAGTGGAGGAGGTGACTGATCTTCTCTGCTGAAACATTCAACAAGTCACTTCCTATGCACTGCTCTTACCTAGAAACCTCACCAGCAGTGAATGAGGGTACTTCTCTAAGTGCTCCATGTATGCCTGCAGATTGGACAGGAGAAACATGACCTCTCGTTTGTTCTGGGTCTTTAGGAAGAACCGCTTGTCGTTCCTACAACCAGGAACACAGAATCCGACAATGACTTCAAAACCACAGAATATGTTCATTGCCAACATTATAATTAATACTTTTTATATGGTTATCATGGTTAAGGTACAAGAAAGGTCATGATTAATGTTAAATGCTGGTTTTTGTTGAGATACACCAGTGCAGACTCTGGATAGGAGATTAAAAACATCCTACCATTTTTGAAAACTACATAAAGGCACTTTCTATTACTTGAAAATGATGTTAACACTGACTGTAAATTGTGACATACAGAATCGTCTTATCTTAGCTGTAATTTCAAGCAAACTGGGCTACAATTGAGTCACAACGGTACAACGGTTTGTACCTGTTGGGGTCTGCATGAATGTTAAATGTGCCGCACACACACACATACACAGAATATAAATGATGAATAAGTCGACCACTCGAGACAAAATGTTTCTCTTTTTTTTCATTAATACTCACTGTTCACCGACAGTCATTTTCTGCCACATCAGATCAGCTGCTACTGTATTGCTTTTTTTCTTAAATATACTCATCATCTGCATGTATTCATTAATATTTCTAACTCCTTTGGGGAGAAGTAGGAGGACTGAGCCCTTTGTTTCTGCTGTTGTCATGGTGAATCACGTTATCTGTGCTCCATTGATGAGGGCTTGGTATCTCCTCATGCATGAGCTTCACTCAGAGTTACTTTGACTCAGAGTTGATTGAACTAACTGTTAACACGTGCTCTGAAACCCAAAACTCTGAGTTTGACAGCTCAGAGTTGGTCAACCTAGAGTTCAGGTTTTAACTCAGAGTTAGTTAAACCTGCTTCCTGAAACAGGCCCGTGTACTGCCTAATCCTAAACACCGATTGGCTTGTGTGTGGTGTCGTCAGAAGCAGGAGAGGCTCACGGTCGTAAACATCTAGTCACGTGTACTCTGAGATGGACGTGCACGTCAGGAAATGACGTAAACGGACCATATATGGTTTGTTATTTGTGTTATTACATTACGTGTTGGACTAAATACATGTTGACATATTGAGGAAAGTATTCCGGTTTTATGGAAACGGATTTCATATTTCACAAGAATGGATACTTGGCGAGCTGTACAGAAAGTCCTGAGTCATAAGATGATCGTTGTGGATAAAGAGAAGACTTTGAAGGTATGTAGGCATTATAGCTTTTCTTACTTAGCTCAGGGGCTAGCCGAGCTAATCCCTAATACTATTACGGCTGTGAGCAACCATATAAGTCGTGAGTGGTCTTGAATGAATCAGGACAATCTAAGCTTTCCAACGATGTACGGCATGAATATATATGTTTAAAGGTTGTTTAAAGGTTGGTGTTTAAAACATTCAGAAGAACTTGTGGCTACCTCCTAACATCCGTCCCGTTCCGTAGATGGAACAGCGTGCATTAAGAGGTTAAGGGGTTGGTCAATGGACAGTATGTAACACAATATTCTGCTCACGTGACAAAGAAATTTGCTTTGCTCTTGGAGTTGCTGACAAACTGCAGGTAGCATCCTCCTGAGCAGAGGGATGTCACATATTCCTCCTCCGTGATGTCGAGTGAATGCCTCAGTTTAGCAAACACCGGTGCTGCAAATGTCTGCATCTCAAACCCCTGCAAGGCAAGGATCAAACAGAAGGCTTGTAATTGTCTTAGTGTTTAACTACTATGTTTAACTTGCTAGACAAGAACCTGATACAACACTATCAAAATATTAATAAGAAATATATTACCAAGATGACATGATGAAGCTTTAAAAACTGCTGAACATAAACACTTGCCTCATGGGTTTGAGTTTCCTGAGCCTTGAACTGCTTAGCTGTGAGTGTATCCTGTGCAAAAGATTAAATGTTTATGAGTGCATTTATGTATAAAATGCGTAATAGTTATAACCAATACAATCGCCTAACTCCTCACCTGGCCCGAGGAGCCCATAGTGGTCTGAATGGAAGCATGCATGCCTTCTTTTATCATAGTCGTCAGCTGGTAGAACTCATGTTCGGGGTTGATCTCAAACATTCCGAGCATCCTCCATCTCTGATTCAGATGCCACCAGCGTCTCCGCCGGGTGGCTCTGGAGGCGTTGGCAGCTTTTCTCTGTGACATCTGTGAGAAAGCGTGGAGACATCAGTCCAACATGGAAAGAATGACATTCAGCAGCAGTATACTGCAAACATATGCATGCCAAGAGGAAACATGTTTTTAAAGAGCATGGGCTGATAGTTTATAGGTTGCAGTTGGAAATAGACGAGTCATCATTTCTACTTGCTTAACACACACGTGACACTGAAATGGATTTCTTTCTTTTTATGAACAAATTCTGTCAAGAGTCATCAGTGTGCACTACAAGTCAGTTTAGCTAACACACATCTGATCATTCCTGTACATCTGGAAAGCTGATTCAACTCCTGTCCGGTTTGAAGTGAGAAGTATATTTATGTCTGTGTCTTTATGCTGCAGCTGTTCCAACAAATTCTCCAAATGATGACGTTTCTATCAGCAATAATCAGCACAGCATCTGTCTGTGTCTTCCAAAACTGTAGGAGGACACTGCTAGCCAATAATGATGTTTTACATGTGACATGACTGTGGTTGAGATCTGGTTGCAGGTTTAGACACAGAAACCACCTGATTAGGTTTAAGGTTTGAATTACACAGCAGCCTTCCCAGTCCTAGTTTGCTATTCTGTCTTTCCCAGTTTTAAATCCCATCTGTGTGGTACAGGGTTAATGTACTTAACTTTACGATCACTTATTTTCTGATTGAACCTCTTGCAGTATTTCCTCTCAGTTCAGCAGTCTGAATTAGCATCACGGACGTCAAGAAAAAGATACACATAAGGTGTTATTTCTTAGTAAGTGTAAGCAACTCTGTGTGTATTACAAGGCATGTTCATCCAGCTTTGTGGTTCATACAGACATCAGAGAGAGACAGAGAGAAAGAGAGCGAGAGAGAGAGAGGGAGAGGCAGGCAGGGAGGAGCTGATGTGGCAGCGATCCTCTTCCACACTTTGTTCTAAACTTATAAAACACTGCAAGTCAAAAGAAGTACTTCTCTCTAACCCATAACATGATTATTTAGACCAGATCTTCTACCTGACACTCACATTCTGTCCAGAGTTGGTTCAAAGATTTAACCGTACATGATCAGCTCTTACCTCGTTCCTGCGTGGATATGCACAGTCTGAAATGAGCCTTTTCTCTCTCTCTCTCTCTGTGTGTGTGTGTGTGTGTGTAATGTTCCCTCCCCGTTTAACTAGTGCAGCATTCCAGACTGGTTAGTCAGACTTGGCAAGGAGTGTCACACACTGAAGAAAAGGAATTTCTTTCACGAGGAAACCCTTAAAGATGAAAAAACTATTCATTGATCTAAATGAATCCTCCTGTTTGACCCGAGGACAAGATTATCTGCTGACATTACATTTAAACAACTGGAATGATTTCAAAACAGTATCATGACTGAACGTATGCCGTCTGTATGTATACATAGTAGTTGAAATAAATCAGAGTTTCTTCTTTTTTTAACTCAAATATTAGGTAGAATTTCATTTAAATGAGGCTTATTAACCGTAATTTCCCAAAAATATATGTAAAACATTGGAATAAAGTTGGCTTCAACACAGAATTAGGTGATAATATACTTTAAGCTTTATTGTCAAACTAGACTGGCTCAACTTTCAAGATCAGAGTCAGGCAATGTGAACAAAAACACTTTTTTTCCAAAAACATTTATTAAAATGGAAAACAAACATATCAGAAACAACAAACACACTTTTCTCAATCAAACTTCACACACAGAAACATCCGGATGCTGCTTCAGTGGAAATCAGTCACAACTAATACAAAAACAAAAGTAAAGACACTTTTTATTCCTCCAGATGGAAGAGACAGAAACCAGGAAATAAAATCACTAAATATGTTTTGATTAGAATTAATTTATTCATTATACTTTCACATAACTTCCACTATCTCCTGTATATTTTTACTAAACTAATAAATCACATTAAATCACATTCAGCCTCATTTCTCTGTTTGGTCACAACATTCACACCTTCAACCATAAAACCCAGTTTATGTTTCTCATGAACAAAAAACATTAAAATAAATCACACTCACCGCAGGGACCAAAGAGAAATCTATATAAATTGAATAAATCAGCCTGGACTTTTATCACCCTGAGCATTTTCTTAAATACCTGATCAAAGAGGAATATTTATAAAATATTAAATTATTAAATGTTAGACACAGGACTCTTTGTAAAAACAGGGTTTACAATGAGGCAAACTTCAATGTCTGCGCTGCTGTCACAATATTCAAATGATGAAATCTAATTTTGGAATGAGGAAAGCAGAAAATCATTGGACAACAACTCATAGACTTCAAAGAAAAAACAGGAATTAATTAAATAAATTATCTTCTGCGGTCATCAGAAGTGTGTTTATCATTAATTCAAATATTGGCTTAATAAATATATGGAAGTTCATTCCTGCCAGAAAAAAAGTTGAAATATTAGGAATGAAGAAAACACAACATAGATTTGGACTTCCTCAAGCAATCTTGTCATGTTTCCAATCTGAATACAGTATTCAGAAAAGCACAAATAGTTTTTATGTTTATTTATTTCATATATACATTTAAAAGATTATTTGTTTTCAGGAGGAGAAAAGGCCCACTGTTCTCTACTCATCCTGGTTCATGTCCAAATTAGGTTTTTTGACTTCCTATAAGTGTGTTTATTTTTTTAACATTTTCTCCTGGCAGAAATGGTCCTCCATACCTGCAACTAGAACATTTCTCTGTGCAATTTTAAAATGATTCCATATCTAAGCTGAAAAACACTGGTCTGAAACATAAAACAAATATTCACATCAAACATGGCAGTGCTCAGAGTCAGAGCTAAGAACAAGCTCGTGTTTTCTAAGGGACCTTTCTGTTAGGTTTTTTTTTTCTTTCCTGGTGCTGCTTTGAAAAGTGCTGTAACATTTGATGTCTTGTTCACTCACATGGCGACAGACTTTCAGCTCAACCTTCATCCTCATCTTCCTCACAGCAGGCATGAGATGGAGACTTTTGTTGTGGAGTGGGGGACAGTGTCTGTTGTGGGGAAGAAAAGAAGTTCATCCAAATCATCATAGTGTCACCATTGTACATCTTTTTATTCCCAACTGCACAAACGTTGTACCTATAATGTGGCTTAGTTGAAGTTTGAATTAGTTTAAAATATATATATAACACAATTTATTTATTTCTAGATGTCAACATTAGTTCGTAGAGCTACCACAGCAACTGAAAATCAGCGTTGGAGGACATATTAATGTATTTTCTAATTTTTGGGCTTTTTGTCCCTGAGTCTCACCTCTGTCCTGCAGCGTGTTGATGTACGCCTCGATGAACTCTTTCTCACTGCTGTCCTTCTTCACCTCCTCTTCCTTCTCTCTCCACCTCCTTCTCTGGTCCTTCTGTTCCTCCTTCTTCTTCTCCTCTTCTTTCTTCTTCTTCTCTTCACTTGCAGGGTTGTCGTACAATCGGATAAACCTGGTGGGGGAACAGCAGAGAGACCCACACTTTACCTGAGACCACCTGACCTTTGGGTCCAACCATAGACTGTATAAAAGAAATGGACGTGGTTTGTGGACTGCTGCTCGGAAGCCAATAGTTTCTAATCTAGGCAGCGCCATCTTGAAAATTTCAGGTGCATGCTGGGAAAATAAAAACATGGATTCTACTTATATGGGCATGAGGCGGAGCCATGGGTGGAGCAGGGAGGTTGCTATGGTTACAAGGGCTGGATCTCGAGGACATTGGGCAATCAACCTGTCAATCAGGACGTAGCCACGCCCTAATGCATACCCTGCTTTATCGTCACATATAAAATCAGGGAGGCCAAAATGTCCCAAATGAACATCATACTGCATTGAAGAAGGCTTTAAACTAGCGATTGAGACCATAAACACATTTTGAAAACGTTTACTGAGGTTAGAAATCAAGTGAGAAGTTGGTGAATTCTCCATTGACTTGTATAGAGACGGTCGCCCCCTGGTGGCCTTTTGATAGAATGCAGTTCTAAGTTACTTCCGTGTTGGCCTCATTTCAGAGGACCGGAGCTCCCCGCCTGGGTCAAACTTAAATCCATAAATGTTTACGGGCTTTGTTAAATGAGGTGACATAATAACACCAGAGAACAGTCTGACAAAATCAACAGATGTATCTTTAATTATTGATAGATCAGAAAACCTTTTGTCTCAATCAGTAAATGAAGGTTTAATGTGGCGTTCCACAAGGTTTCATTCTGGGTCCTCTACACTTATGTCACTGGTACTTTTACTGTACTTGAGTAAATAACTTGAGTAAAGCAGTATTCTGTGTTATACTGGTGCTCCATTCAATATTTTTGATGAAGCTTATAAAGCATAGAGCAGATCCACACAACTGTCCTGCCTCTGGTCATTCTTATAGATGCTGCTTAGACTTCCACTTTTGTATTCTGCATTCTCATAATACTTGTGTCAGCATCAGTCCCCGTTATTGACTTAAAAAAGCATTTCTAACATAATGTTTTAATGTTGTCTCGTCCTTTTTATTATAGTTTATTTTTAGCTTTGTCTCTGATGCATCGCCCAGTTTCTCAGACTTTGTGAGAGCTGCTGTGTGGTGTAGTTTGCATACTTGATGTCAGGGTTGCTGCACAGTTTGGTCGGGACGCAGGTGAGCTCATCGCCACTGACAACTATCATCTTGAGTGTGGAGACGTTGGTGAGAGACTTAGGGAGATACGACAGGTTGTTTTTATGGACGAACAGAGAGACCAGCTGCTCCAACCTAAGAGAAAAAGACATAATTTTCATATTTATGTTTGGATTTTCAGCATCTTGTAGAATCTGTATTGTGCTAATACATCTGACAAAGCAGTATCAGTGCTTCATCATTTTAATATTCACACGTTGACTACTCAACACGTTGTTTGTTTTATATGCTAAAGTTCTACCACACTACCTCTCTAATCAGATACCCATCAATGCAGCAGATCAGGATGATTTGAAGCTGATTGCAGATAGAGATGATATCATCAGTTACCTGTCCATGTCTTGTGGCAGATCGGTCAGATGGTTGTTGCTCAGGTCCAGCACCTGCAGGCTGCTCATCCTCAGAGCACAGATGGGTATAGACACAAACTTGTTCTCCGCTATGTCCAGGTGAACCAGCTGCTTCAGGTCACTCAGCTGCAGACAGACAGTA